>NC_090650.1:166605900-166845745 GCF_040937935.1 Hyperolius riggenbachi
TGCTCACAAGACCAAGATACACAATTCCTTTGAATATGATGTCCCAAACAAAATCTAGGGCCTACAAAAGCTCAAGAGTTATCAGTCAGTATTTGTGAGCGAGCTTCCTGGGGCATTTAATCGGATCATATTAAATGACATTATCTCCCGCTGTATAGCATCATAGCTTTAGGATCTTCCCACATGAATAGCAGGGAAAATATAAAGGATTTGAAAAAGAAAAACAGCAGTTAAGTTCCAGCCAGCTTTAAGACTTTGACATAAATGAATCAAAGTGGTGTCACTATAGGTCAACAGTAACATGTGATCTGGTAGCCTCCAGAGCACAGGAAAAAAAAAAAACGTAAGCAAAGAAGTAAGGTGACTCCATAAATGAAGAGACATAGAAGCTTCCAGCAATCAACGAACATAGTTTTCAGCAATCAACAATACTAGGTTGTGCCTGAATATGTTGTTTATTCCTATCCAGCCATTGCATAGTGTCTATTGGGTCTTGGAAGAAATGAGATTCATTCCTCTTATTAATCTTTTTTTTTTTTCACTTTCAAGATTTTATTAAATCACATCAAAACATGCACAAAACAGAATTCTGCATAGCAGAAACTTCACCTTATAAAAAAAGGACCTTAATAACTTAATAAAGTTGTACAGAATGTCATGTTAAAGAATACAATGCACCAAAAAGGACGTAGAGGCTATGTTATTTAAAACACGGTAGAATGATAGATTGGGTATCATATGAAGAAATAGCTATTGAGAAGGGCAATAAGGAAAGACAATTAAATAACATTACTATGAAATATTGAAACAGTATTGAAACAGTAGTGTAAGGGTCCACTCCTCTCGGCCGCAGTATGGTCTGAGGCGGCGACAGAGGTAGTGTCAGCTGACAGGATAGTCAGCTGACACTTAGGCAGGGGTTTTATATAATATGAAATAATGGTTGCTGACCCTACCTGGGATTGAACCCTGGTCTCCCACATCGGAGGTGGTGAGCTTGACCACTGTGCTATGGCTGATACTGTCAGGAAGGTTTGCTGGTCAGTACTGGGTGGCTCAGCTGACCTGTTGTGGTCATCTGTGTCAGCTGATCTCGCTGTCAGCTGATTGATGCCTGCGTGTGATTGGCTGTTGTGTGCATGCGCCGGGCACTGATTGGTTGCATGTAGTATTTAAACCTGCTGAGTGCTTCCTGTCATTGCTCGTGATAGCTTCTAGCTCTAGCTTGCTGGTTGCTCTGTGTTCCTGCTCTTGTTATATTGGATTATCTGGACTTCGACCTCTGCTTGTTATTGGACCTTCCTTGTCTGCTGCCTGGTTTGACCTCGGATCCGTTCTTGACCTCTCTCCTGCCTAGCCCTCCTGTACTGCAATATATCTGTTTACCCGTGTATGACCCTGGACTGTTTCTGGACTTTGCTAACTCTGAATCCTTGTTTGGTCTGGAAGTTTATTCGCTCACTCTGCATTCAGCTCCAATACCTTGCACACTAAAGGCATGGGTGTAACCGAAGTCGGGTAGGTGTTGTCTCTCACCTCTCGTTCAAGCGGGGATGTGCCGCATAGGGTGAAGCGTGTGGAGGTAGATTGGGGCATCAGAGCTGATTTGTGAGTGGCTATGCCTACAGGCCTGACAAGTAGTAAGTGTTGAGAGGTTCAGGAAGCAAAATTATGTGGTATTCATAATTTGAGTATATTCTGAGGAGTTTTTAAATTCCAACCAGGTGTTCCAAGTGTCTAAAAATTGATTTGAATGACCTTGAGCGGGCGCAGTGATTTCCTCCATGTCTTGATTTAAGTTGATTTTGGAGAACCAAAATTTAATTGAGGGGGGATCACTTGATCTGCAGAGTAGGGGGATTGAACTTCTAGCAGCTTTTATTAGATGAATTAGTAAAGATTTCTTGTAAAAGTAGATAGGAAATGGAACCGCAAAAAGTAAGTACACTTCTGGAGAAATTGGAATGGGCATAGAAGAAAGTTGCTGGGACAAGGTATGGACTTTTTGCCAGCAAGCTAACAGGGTAGGGCATGTCCAAAAAAAATCCTCTCTGATTATGATACCTCCAGCACCCGTCTGTAGGTGTTAGTTTAGCTTTGTATCAAAATGGAGTTCTCTACCAATGTGAGAGAATTTTGTAACCTTGTTCTTGAATGTTTACGTTCAGTGAGGCTTTGTGGGGGAGAGTGGATATTTTGTGCCACGTTTCCTGAGGCAAGGTTTTTTTGAGTTGGGACTCCCATTTCTGTTGATAAGGGCCTGATGCGCAGGATGAGTCTGAGCCTGTTAGGTTATAGATAAATGATACAGTGTGTCTATGGTTGGTCTGGATAAAGGCTTTCAGTTCAAAAGGTGAGAGATGCTTAGATAGGTTAGATTTTTTAGCCACACTGTTAATGTAGCTGCAGATTTGGAAGAAGGCCCAAAGGGGGAATTTGCCATCTGATATTAAGAGTGAAAGGTCGTTAAGGGAATCACAGTGTCCATTGGTAGCGATATCTCTCAGGGTTATGTCTCTGTTGCGTAGGTTAGGCAGAAAGGAAGGGACAGTGCCTGGGGGAAAGTGGGGGTTGTTAATTATAGGGGTAAGTGGCCTGGAATAGATGTTGGGTCCTTGGATTTGGCAAGGGACATAATGTTCTTTAGGAATGATACCATAGGAGGGTGGTTAAGGTTGTCTATTTGTTTTTTTGGAAAGATTTAACCCGGGAAGGTGTTTTAAGTCATATTCTGAGAAGGCGTTTTCGACCTGACTCCAACGTTTAGTGAAGTGGGGAGAACACCAGTCTAGTAACCTGCTCAAGGATGCTGATTGATGGTAGGCTTTGAAGTTTGGGAGAGCAATAACCCCTTCATATTTTGGTAAAATAAGTGTAGATAATTTTATTCTAGTATGTTTGTAACCCCATAGGTAGTCATATAGCTGTGATTGTAGGCTGGTGAAAAAAGATTTTGGCACTAAAAATAGGAAGGGTTTGTGAAATGTATACAAATCTGGGTAAGCGATTCATCTTGATAGATGTCAATCTGCCAAACCAAGAAAGATGAGGTATAAAGGACCAATCTTTTAGATCTTTGGAGAAGCTAGGTAGAGGTAGAAAGTTTAGTTGATAAAGTAGCTCAAGGTTTGTTGGCCCATTGAAAGGGGAACTGGGAGGATAATCTGGAGACTTGATTTGAATTTAAAGAAATGTTTAAGGCAAACTGTAATAGAAGGTCTGGCGGCAAGGCGGCTGATTCCGCGTCCAGCGCGGCGGTTTGCACGCAGCAGCGTGCGTCTGGGTCGGCTGGGATCTCTAATGCACCTGGATGGGGAGCTACGCGCGCGCGAGCCAGAAGTCAGGACCTTTATACCAGCAGGAGATGTATCAGCTGATCAGGATGATCAGCTGATTCCTGCCTGACTCCTGATTGGCTGAGTGGCTCGGGCGGGGCGGCAGAGTCCTGCAACTATATATACAGCTTGCTTGCCAGTTGCTGGTGGTCTGCCGTTGCGAACACTTACGTGGAAGCACTCAGACCATAGTCAGATCCCACAGTGTGTTTGAACCAGGAGGACCTGGGAATTCATACTGAGCCAGATTACTTCTTTATTATTATTGTGTTATACTTCAGACTAGTTCCAGGGTGTCGAGACCACGAACCTCACACCCAAGACTAGGAATTCTGTGTTATCATTGTGTTATACTTCAGACTAGTTCCAGGGTGTTGAGACTACGGACCTCACACCCAAGACTAGGGATTCTGTGTTATCATTGTGTTATACTTCAGACTAGTTCCAGGGTGTCGAGACCACGGACCTCACACCCAAGACTAGGGATTCTGTGTTACCATCATATTATACTTCAGACTAGTTCCAGGGTGTAGAGACTACGGACCTCACACCCAAGTCTAGGCATTGTTTTATATCTGTTATGACCTATTGCATTCCTGACTATCCCTCTGCTTTCTGATTCGGGACCTACGCATATCTGATATCCTGTTGCCAAACCTGCCAGTCCCTGGTTTCCGAATCAGCCTTCTGTCTCTGTACCTTATATGCCCGTGTGTTGCCGACCTGGCCTGCCCGACCTTGAGAGCTATACCTCTCCGTGGAGAGATTAGTCTCCAGACCTGCTTGTGACGCCCACCTTCTAGGGGTCTCTTGGCCTCAGGGCCTTTCTGCTTTTCAGCCTGGGGCTTCAACCCTTTGGACGTCTCAGGCTGCTGAAAGGTCTTTGCACTTATCTAAGGGAGGTTCTCCCATACGGCCAAAGACCACCTGCTCCTCGGGTGATCTCACTCAAAGTCATTACTGTTGCACCAAAACACTCACATTACATAGGTGTCCAGAGGTTAGCTATATCTGTATTATTGGTGATTCTGCAGATCATTAATTATCAGGTATATATCTGTATTCTTGGTGATACTGCAGATCACCAATAATCAGAATCTCTCTGTGTGCTGACACCGATCGTTACACAAACTATTTGGAGAAATTAATCTTATAATTTGAGAGGTAGTCAAATCATTTAAGCTTGTCTATGAGACCAGGCAGGGTTACCTCTGGTGAAGTAAGAAAGAACAACAGGTTTTCAGCGAAAGCTGAAACTTTTTTTTCGATTCCATTGATTGACACCTTTAATAGAGGGATCATCTCTAACCAATTTTAAAAATGGTTCCAGAATGGTTATAAAAATAAGAGGAGATAAGGGGCAACCCTGCCTGGTCCGATTTGCAAGATCAAAGGAGTCTGAGAGGAGGCCATTGACTTTAATTTGTGGAGAAGGATTGGAGTATAACAGCATAATCCAATCAGCATCTGTGAGCCCATTTCTATATGTTGGAGCGATGCCTGTATAAAGCCCCATGCCACTCTGTCAAAGGCCTTCGCGGCATCCGTGGAGAGAAAAAAATCCAGCCACAGAACGCCCGAGAAAGCCAAGACTGGATTCCCACTGCCCCTATCGTCCCATCTCTTGCTTCTCTGCCAGGTAGAATGCCTACTTGATCTGGGAAAATTCTAGCCTCAAGAATTGGGACTAGACGGGAGGCCAAGATTTTGGTGAAAATCTTAATATCCAGATTAAGCAAAGAGATGGGACGATAGCTGGAACAAGCCTGTGGATCTTTGTCGGGTTTATGAATTACTGTAATATGGGCCTCGACCAGTTTTTGGGATGGTGAGGAGAGTTCTGTGATAGAGTTGAAGGCTTTAAGAAAGTGGGGGGCTAATAGATCCACAAAGGTTTTGTAATAGTGTGCTGACAGGCCATCTGGGTCAGGACTTTTGTTAGTTTCGGTGTCTGACTGCCGATGTAAATTCTTCATTGGTTAATGGTTGGTTAAGGGAGGAGTGTTCATCAGGGTAGAGCTTGTCTAGGTAATACAAAAAAAGAAATCTTTTGATAGCCTCTTTTCTATTTCCTTGAGAAAGGTTGGGGGCAGAAGGGGTGGGGAGATTGTACAAGTTTTTTATAAGATAGTCCAAATGTCTTCTTGTTAAATCTATTTTTATTCAAATTTGTATCAAGCAGGTAATACAAGTATTATTTCACAGATGAAGGTCATATCAGAACCATATAATGTCCATTTATATAAATGCAGAGTATAAAACATGCAAGTGTATTATTCAAGGAAAAAAGATGAAGTTATTATTGATGTTACATATATGCAGAGGAACCACTGGGTTATATAAAGAAACTAGAGACAAAGATTTTAGAAAAATATTCTTGAATACATTATTCAACTTATTTTCAACTCGCATGAGCGGTAGGCCTATAATCTGCTGTGTGAAGAAAAGGGGAAGAAGCCAAGGGAAAAAGATGAGGGGGAATATGGAGAGAAGGAAGAGAGTAAGGGAGGGGAGTAGTTAAGTTTGTAGAAGATTAGGGTATATAAAGCAGAGAGAAGTATTAGTGGGGAGAGTGAGGGGTGAGAAGGGGTTGGAGGTCAGATCCTGAGGTATAATATTTGAAAGAATGGAATGTGCATATCTCTATTGTGCTTGAACAATATGAGTTGCCAATACCCAAGTACTAAGGCACTCCTCACTGTATAAACCTTTAGTGAATTCCAACGCTTACCGACTGCTGTGTGTATGTGGACTTTTGTACTTTCTCTCTCTTGGTTTTTGTAATAAATCCAGGAAAGATTGTGAGTCTCGGTAGTCTAGACAGGAAAAAACTTGGGATGCGCTAGAGCAGTAGTGTTATACTGACCCTAAAGGGGAGCTACTCCCTGTCACACTGGACACACTACAAAAAAGACTTGCAGAGAGTATCTTCAAAAACAGTATCAAAATTTTATTGTTATATCTTGAACAACTTCTACAACTAACCCCTTATCCCCCCCTAAAAAACACGGCCGTGTTTCACTAGGTCAGCTGACTTCACACACTTCCATCCACACCACTCATACTAGTGCACCGACTAATACGGTGTCATTGCACCGATGTTTACAATCTTGAAGTGCTACTTTCAATGCTGGTTATAGGCAACAAGGGAAAAACGTCCTGTCACAGTTGTAGCAGGTTTCCAGCTGAGGTATATCTAATATTGCACAGAGAACTTGTTATAAATGTAACTTGTCGTGTCTAATGATCGATTGGATTCATCTCGAATGTGTATAGCAAGGTAGCAGTCACTGTACTGGCCATCCAGTCACAAGGCACTTAACGTTCAGATATGTAGAATCTTGTAACTTAATTGTGCCAAACTGCATCGACAGCACCAAGTTTCAGCGGCCACAAACAATATTCGGACCAATGTAGGCACAGCTTGTTCGGATGACAACAACTCTGTCAGCTGATATACACCAGAAGTTTCCCAAGCTACATTTAGCATGCCATGCAAAGCGGACACACACAGGCAGATTGCGACATTGCCCTGCGGGCTCTCACCACCGCTTCTCAGACCTGGTCTGGCGAGGTACTAAAGCGGAACTGGCAGTATTTCTTGACCATCTAAATATGAATGATCGCAATATTGTACTCACACATGTGGTAGACAATAAGGAAATCAGTTTTTTGGATCTGTTAATCAGGAAAGATGATGAAGGTATCTCTACCTGTACATATAGGAAGCCAACAGCTGGCAATATGTTGTTACATGCCTCTAGCTTTCACCCCCGGACTCAAATTCGGGGTATCCCTGTGGGTCAGTTCCTGCGGATTCGCAGGAACTGCTCGAGGGAAAGTGATTTTTTGAGTGAGGCTGAGGCAATGACGACAAGGTTCCGAGAAAGGGGATATGACGAGGAGTTGCTACAGGAAGCTAAGACACGAGCACAGTCCACAGCAAGAGAATCACTAATTAAACGGAAAGAGAAAAGTCTTGTGAAAAAAGACAACTCAATCCGACTTATTACAAAATTTGGGACCCATTGGAACCAATTGAGAGGTATCCTCTCTCGGCACTGGCATCTACTCCAACTTGATCCAAGAATAGCCAGTATAGTGGGTGACTACCCCAAGATGACGGCTAGGAGGGCCCCCAATCTGCGTGACCAATTGGTCCGCTCTGATTATCAGCCAAGAGTGACTCCACCCACATCAATGTGGTTGGGTGAATCTAGACGTCCGGGGGGGATGTTCCCATGTTCTGACTGTAGTGTTTGCCACCTAGTAGAAAGGACAAATATGTTCTCTGATGCTGATTCAAGACATGAGTTTAATATAAGATCGTTTATAAATTGTAACAGCAAATTTGTCCTGTACATGATTATGTGCCCCTGCAGATTAAAGTATGTGGGGGAAACGACACGGATTTTGAAATCTCGTATTCAAGAACATGTCAGCAATGTGAAAAACGCAACGATCGGTTCACCCCTCGGTGAACATTTCTTGAAATTCCACAATAGTGATCCTGAGAAAATCAAATTTAAAGGTTTCTATAAAATGAAATTACCTTCAAGAGGAGGTGACTATGAGAAGACACTAAAACAAATGGAAATTAGGTGGATTTTTAGATTACATACATTGTCACCAAGGGGACTGAACACTGATATGTCCCTGGTCCCCTTTCTGCCGGACTGAGGGGGGAGGTGAGTGGTGGCCCGTGTGATTCGGGGCTGCTGTGGTGTTAGAATATGGGGCCCGGCAGCCCTCGGCTTACATTGGGAGGCCTATCGCCGTGCTTTGGGGCATGGGTCACAGATGGTTGTTAAAGATCGACCAACGGAGTCGCTGGATGTGTGTGGGGCGTGCACTCCTGTGGGCTTTAGGCCAGGCCCGCGCGTCAGGCCCGCGTAGTGTGCGTTGCTATTCATATTTGGCGACGAAAGTGTCTGTCTATCTCTCTTTTGTGTGATTGGGGCACTATGTTGTGGCTTAGTGTCTGTCAGGTCCGCCGCCAGAGCGAGTATGAAAGTGCTACAAGTGAGTTGCAGCCTGCAGAATAATGTTATAGACATGCTGTTGGTTGCTATGCTACGATATGACTCTGGTATCAACTCAACAGCGTGAAGGAAGCAGTGATAGGCTCAAATTAGAAAATTATCACTTGTTGCTAGGCAGACCTGGAATTAATTTTAATTGGAAGAGCACTAAGCATGTGACTATTTATTGAAAGAGGCAAGAGCCAATCCCAACTGACGTTTGAGAAAGCTTGGAGTGAGCCGAGCGAAACTAGTCACGTGACACGGCCGTCACGATCAGCTGACCGGAACGCCGACCAGCGGCGTATACTGACACGCTTCAAGTGGCGGCAGTGGAACGTTCCGGCTGGATGTCTAACAACGCAGCGGCACCTGGAATATTGCTGGCCAGCAGGAAAACGAGGCAGACGGAGACGGTCTGAGAAGCGGTGGTGAGAGCCCGCAGGGCAATGACGCAATCTGCCTGTGTGTGTCCGCTTTGCATGGAATGCTAAATGTAGCTTGGGAAACTTCTGGTGTATATCAGCTGACAGAGTTGTTGTCATCCGAACAAGCTGTGCCTACATTGGTCCGAATATTGTTTGTGGCCGCTGAAACTTGGTGCTGTCGATGCAGTTTGGCACAATTAAGTTACAAGATTCTACATATCTGAACGTTAAGTGCCTTGTGACTGGATGGCCAGTACAGTGACTGCTACCTTGCTATACACATTCGAGATGAATCCAATCGATCATTAGACACGACAAGTTACATTTATAACAAGTTCTCTGTGCAATATTAGATATACCTCAGCTGGAAACCTGCTACAACTGTGACAGGACGTTTTTCCCTTGTTGCCTATAACCAGCATTGAAAGTAGCACTTCAAGATTGTAAACATCGGTGCAATGACACCGTATTAGTCGGTGCACTAGTATGAGTGGTGTGGATGGAAGTGTGTGAAGTCAGCTGACCTAGTGAAACACGGCCGTGTTTTTTAGGGGGGGATAAGGGGTTAGTTGTAGAAGTTGTTCAAGATATAACAATAAAATTTTGATACTGTTTTTGAAGATACTCTCTGCAAGTCTTTTTTGTAGTCTCGGTAGTCTAGCCAGATAGACCATGTTGATGAAAAAGAGTTAGGTTTGTCTGGATCTGTTTCCGTAAGCTCATCCATTCTCATTAGTTCATTCATGGCTACATGCCAATTTTGTATGGAAGGTGAGGGAGATTTCCAAGCTCTGGCAATGGCTGTCATCAGCTGTAAGGCAATATTTGAGTATACCTTTCTTAATTCTGGAAATAGAGCTTGGTAGAAGAGAGAGGATGGCTATCTCAGGGATACATTTAATCTCTGCGAGTGTCATAGCTTTGTATATATTGAAAATTTTCTCCCAAAAAAAATGGACTAAGGGACACTCCCACCAGATATGCAATGGGGAACCAATTTCTTTACGGCATCTCCAACTTAAATCTGAGGTATCTGGGAACATTTGATGGAGTCTTGTAGGACATCTATACCATAATGCTATAATTTTATAATGTCATTCTTGCAGGGCATTACATACCGAGAGGGAGTGTGTAAGTGAGATTTCTCCCATTCATCAGCCGGGACACCCTCTGGAAGGTATGGCTCCGCCCATCCCCTATGAAACACAAACTAAAAAGTATAAAAAGCTCCCGCCCCCCTTCATTCCCAGTTTCTTTTGTGTTTCCGCCCGGGAACACAGCTAAAATTTCAGCTCCCATTTTTTTTAAATTGACTTAAAGTTTTTAACGTTCAAAGTAGCCTTCCTCATAGCCATTACTACGGCCAGAAGGCTAGGGGATCTTCAGGCCTTATCGATTAAGGATCCCTTCCTTACTATTTTCCCGGATAAGATCGTTTTGCGTCTTGATCCAAATTATTTACCAAAGGTGTCATCTGACTTTCATAGATCACAGAATCTAGTGATTCCCTCGTTTTGTGATAATCCTTCCTGTGCCAGAGAACAGGAATTCCATTGTTTAGATCTTAGGAGAGCTCTTTTATCTTACCTCTCAAGAACTAGAGAGTTTAGGAGTTCTTCACATTTATTTGTATTATTTATGGGGAAGAATAGAGGGCAGCAAGCCTCTAAACAGACTATCGCCAGGTGGATTTGTCAGGTTATCACCTTAGCTTATGAGATTTCAGACTCCACTCCACCACCTGGTATCAAGGCACATTCGACTCGGTCCATGTCGATCTCCTGGGCAGAGAGAGCGGGAGTCACAGTCCAGCAAATATGTCAAGCGACAACTTGGTCAAATCCTTCCACTTTTATCAAACATTATAGAGTGGATGTCCTGTCTCAACAGGATCTGTCGTTTGGCAGGAAAGTGCTTCAGTCTGTGGTCCCTCCCTAGGTGGGTGTTTTCTTGTGTATCCTTCCAGAGGGTGTCCCGGCTGATGAATGGGAGAAAGCACCTGTTAGTCTTACCAGTAACTGTGTTTCTGTTCAGCAGCCGGGACACCGTCTACTGCCCACCCTTTTTCTGTCGCACTTCCTTATACCTACTCTTTCCTTTTTCAAGGGTCACTAGGAGGCGCTTCGCTTCTCCTTTTTTTCTGGTGTTCCGGTCAGTTTTTTCTTTATATACACTGGGAATGAAGGGGGGCGGGAGCTTTTTATACTTTTTAGTTTGTGTTTCATAGGGGATGGGCGGAGCCATACCTTCCAGAGGGTGTCCCGGCTGCTGAACAGAAACACTGTTACCGGTAAGACTAACGGGTGCTTTTTTGCCATTCGTCTGGAGAGAAATGTTTACCAAGAGCAGATTCCCAATAATGTGTGTATTGTGGAAGGTCTTTGTGTGCACATGCTCTTAACAAATCATAAGAGAGAGATAATAGATGCAAGAGAAAGAAAGGGTTGTGGAGGGCACACCATCAAAAAATGCAGTCGGGTGCTTGACACTGAGACATAGGCTATGTCTCCAGTGAAACTATGCAAAAAATGTGTCAGCACACCGGTTATAAATGAGTTCACGCTCCTTTATTGAGCCATGCGTTACCAAAAGGTATAAAGCCAGGCTTTATACCTTTTGGTAACGCATGGCTCAATAAAGGAGCGTGAACTCATTTATAACCGGTGTGCTGACACATTTTTTGCAGAGATAATAGATGGTCTGGCTTTCTGGGAGCTGAGTATAATTGTTCAAACTTTGTAAGGGCTCTATTTGAGTATCCCAGAGTGTTACAGGATTGCAGAAATCCTTTTAATTGTCTATATAAGAGCCAGTTGTGGTTATCAAAAGAAGCTATATTGGGATTAGTATAAATTATATCTTTTATTCTAGGCCAATCTTCTCTATTCCATTGAAATAGCTGCTTTTTATGTTCCCTGCTGTAAATAAGGGGTCTCCAAATGGAGACATTAGAGGGCTAATGGGGGGGGGGGGCTAGATGGTGGTTAGCCTGGAGTTTCCAGCATTTCATAGTATGTTTGCTTAAGTATGGAAGGTCTAGGTTCATAGACTTTATGGGGTTGGGTACTCAAGGGAGAGTTGTTGGCCTGTAGTTGGAGATGGATTCCTCAAAGAATGTTTCTTTAACATTAGTTTTAGAGAAATTCAATAATCCTGGCCAGGTGAGCTGCTTTATAATATGGGTGGAAATCTGGTAGGCCAAGACCTCCCGTCTGTTTAGATCTGATTAAGATTTTGTATTTTATGCGTGGTCTGCCAGGAGACCAGATAAGTTTAGTTACAGCTGATTTTAGAGTTTTGAAAAAAATCAGTTTAGAGGGTGATTGGAATTTTTTGAAACTTGTATAATAATTTTGGGAGCATGTCCATCTTTTTTTTTTTTTTTTAAACATATTTTATTTGAGATTTTTCCATAACAAGTGCAATACACTACATAGCAAATGTGGTTATTCATACAAGATGATTTTTAACTTATAAAGATACCAATATTTATATATACTAGTTGCTTTAACTTACATTTGTCAAGTCAAATATAATCAGTTTGAATTCTTACCAACCTTTTAAGTATCTGACTGTGAGAATATTTCTGGCACTTTATTTTTGCTTATTTGCAATAGAGGCATGTAGAGCAAGAATTCCTGATGGTATTTCCATTTCTCGTTTTTCTTTTTCCCCCACCTCACCCCTTAGTCCCTGTTTTCTTACCCCCTCCCTTCTCCCTATTTTTGATAATCAAAATTTTTGTTAAAGTTATTTGACAGAGTTGCCGGCTCACCGCCATCCCTCTTACCCGCATGCTTTTTTCACATATAAAGTATTAAATTGTTGACTATTCTGGTATCTTCAAGGGCCCCATTTTCCCAAGAGGTTCATGGTTGCATACCATTCCGTGTATTGGAATGGTTTCATCAAAGTCCGGATTTATGTGGATTTGAAATAGTGTCCAATGAAGTATTTCCACTTTTCAAAGAATGGCTTTGATAGTTTATCCTTGTGTAGGAGAGCGTCTGTCTTATCTATATTAAATAAATGGAGGAGCTCTTGGTTTAAATCCCAGATAGGTGTTGACGGGTATATCCATTTATTGTAGATGACCTTTCTTGCTGCAGCTAGTATAAGATGGCACATGGGTGTGGGAGTATCTATTGATTTGGTGTTGGGTTCAGTAGCTTGTTCAAGAGGTTCCGAGGTATTGAATAGGTAAAGCTGTCGAGTAGGTGGAAAGTCTTTTTTGCACAGGTCCTTGAGAAATTTTTGAACTTTAATCCAGTATGCTTGAATAGTTTGGCAGTCCCAAATGCAGTGGTAAAGGTTAGCAGAGGGGGTCTGGCACTTAGGGCATTGTGGTTGATAGTGTTGCGGAGGCAATGAGTACTTTATATCGAAAGCATACTTTGCTCTGTGTATGCGTTTGAAATGGGATTCCCTCCATATTTCATTTTTGATGATCTGTCTAAAGGATACATTTCCTGCTATGATATGCTTGGATATATTTTGGTCTCCTGTATCTTTAATCCAGGCTTTAAAACTACTTGACAATATATTTTCTAGGTTTTCTGAGTTGATTTTTTTCTGGATAACTGAAAGAGGAAGTTTTTGTGGCCCTGGGCTTAAAAAAAGTGTCAAATTCATTGACCCTGCATACTTTTGATAGATCTTTCACTGATTTTGTGACATATGATTTAATTTGTGCGTAGAATAAAAAATGGTGCCTTGGCAGGTTGTACTCATGCCTAAGCTGGAGGCAGGTTTTCCAGGATTCCCTCCTTAGGTCAAAGAGTTGTCCTAGAACTTTTAATCCCTTATCCTCCCAGATACCAAAACCTGCATGGGATGTACTGGCAGGGAACCCAGGGTGACCCCATAGTGGCATATATTTAGAGATGTGCATTGGGAGTTTACATTTTTTCCTTAACTCCTTCCAGGCCACCCACGTGTCTTTTATGATTTTGCTATTTCTGATCCTCGTAGACAGTAGGGTGAATTTTGTATGTAGGATTGCTGGTAGCGACCAAGGTTCTGAGAAAGCACTTTCTAATTGTGTATTGGAAAAAGAACTGGTGTTGCATATCCAATCTCTGGCGTGCCTAAATAGACATGCAAGGTTGTAGTTTCTTATGCTAGGAATTCCCAGTCCTGCCCATTCTTTTGGGAGTTTTAGTTTTGCTAATGCCACCCTGGGTTTCCTACCAGCCCATAGGAACCTGGTCATTGCTGTCTCAAGCTCTTTAGAGTCTTTATGGTTGATGAGTAAGGGGATGGTTTGGAGCGGATATAATAGCTTTCCAAAGGTCACTGATTTTAATAGTGCGGCTCTCCCCATTAAATTTGATTGTGAAAAGATGAGGATATCGTCCAGATACACCACTACGAATTGGTCAATAATGTCTCTAAAGATGTCATTGATGAAGTGTTGAAAGGTGGCAGGAGCATTGCAGAGACCAAAAGGCATAACAAGGTACTCCAAATGGCTGTATATGGTACGAAAGGCCGTTTTCCACTCGTCCCCTTCTCGAATACGGATTAGATTATAGGCTCCTCTTAGATCCATTTTTGTAAAAATTTGAGCAGTACGCAGCCGCTGAAAAAGTTCAGAAAACAGAGGTAGAGGATATCGGTTCTTGACCGTGACCTTGTTCAATTCTCTATAGTATATGCAGGGCCGTAAAGAGTGATCTTTCTTTTCTACCAAGAATATACCCGCTCCAGCAGGTGAAGTAGAGTGTCTGATGAAGCCCTTTTCCAGATTCTTATCCATATAGGCCTTCAGAGTGACTTGTTCAGGTTCTGACAGAGGATAGATGCGCCCAAAAGGTACTTTGGCTCCAGACAGGATCTCAATAGGGCAGTCATAAATTCTATGAGGGGGTAGCTGATCAGCCCCTCTTTTGTCAAACACCTCAACGAATACCTTATAGGCCTCAGGAATTAATTCAAAAGTCTCTGGTTTCGTGCACATCACGGAAGAAGAAAGGGAGACACATGATTGAAGGCAGTATTGAGAAGTAAAGGAAATCTTCCCGGAAATCTAATCAATAAAAGGATTGTGGGCTTATAACCACGGCATCCCCAAAATGACTGGGTATAACGGTGAGGATATCACATCAAAGGTAATGTATTCTGAGTGTACAGAGGAGATGGTAGCAAAAATAGGGACAGTCTCTTGTAGAATTGGACCACTCTTGATCTTGGACCCATCGGTTAGGCAGATGTTTAATGGCTTGGACTTGGTTTTAAGTGGTAACTGTAGTTGGCGGGCCATGCTGATATCAATGAAGCAACTACAGGCTCCTGAGTCCACAATGGCTTCAATCTCGTGAGGTCCTCTTGGGGCCTGCAATGACAGGATAAGAGAAACATGAGTCCCTGGGGCAGGTAGAGGGATTGTGGTAACACAAGATGAAGACTCCCTCTCACCTGCAGATCTCACTGGACAGGATCTAAGAAAATGACCGGAGGCCCCACAATATAAACACAGGTTGGCCTGGCGTCTCCGTTGTCGTTCTTCAGGAGACAGAGCAGGCCGGGCTAGACCAAGCTGCATTGGTTCAGGTTCATCGGGAGAGGAAGAGGCAGATAATCCTTGGTCTCTTGATGGTGCAGCAGAAGGCCCTAGACCAGAGGAACTCCAAGGAGTACGGAGCATTCGCAGACGTCTGTCAATCTGAGTGACCAAGGAGACAAGTTCGTTCAGGGTAGCAGGGACTCCAACTCGAGCAAGCTCATCCTTGAGCTGGTTAGACAGTCCAAGTCGGAATTGGTGTCGGAGGGCTGCCTCATTCCAGTCAGTGTCGACACTCAGCCGCCTAAAATCAGCAACATAATCTTCGACTGGCCTCTTGCCTTGTTGTAGATTGTGTAAAGCAATTTCTGCAGAATCTGCGAGACGGGGGTCATCATAGATCTCGGCTAAAGCTTTGAATAGTGACTCTGTGCTGGCAAGGTGAGGACTTTGCTGATCTCTAAGTCGTAACGCCCACGCCTGTGGTTCATCTTGTAAGAGCGAGATGATGGTACCCACTTTAATGGCTTCATCAGTGAAACTGCGTGGCTTTAACGAGAAGTAGAGTGAACAGGCGCTGCGGAATTGGCGAAACTTGCTGCAATCACCGGAAAACCTATCAGGTAATGGAATCTTTGGTTCAGGTGGAGGAATAGATACTTGAACAGGAGCTGATACGGCTGAAGCAGGAGAAAGAGACTGGACTCTATTTTCCAGACGAGCAAAGTCTTGTTGAGTACTTTGGACGGAGATAGACAGGTCAGCAATCAGTCTGCATAAGTCCTCCATAGTGGGTACGGCAGCTCCAGCTCCTGCGGACTCCATCTTGGCTGTTCCTTGCTGTTACGGAAACGGGCAAACTGTTGACCCTGACACCAGTGGTAGGCGTGGGCTCACCCAGGGCACGGAGTCTAAGTGGCTACGGGTCTTCACCAGAGCACCCCGCAAGGGATGATGGGCCGCTACCCCTAGTGGGCAACGGGCCCCCAGGATTGCCCCACCGGAGGCAGAGAGAACAACTGAGTCCGATATGAGAGACTGGAAGCGTAGTCGAGGAAACAGGCACAGGTCGAGGCAGGCGGCAGACAGGCGTAAACGGGTAATCGGGCACAGGTCGAGGCAGGCAGCAGACAGGCATAAACGGGTAATCAGGCACAGGTCAGGGCGGTCAGCAGAAAGAGAGTAAACAGGAAGAAGCCGAGGTCAGGTACCGGAGAATCAAATAACAAGTAATACAGGCGAATACCAACTAGCTGTAAAGAAGCAACAGCACTGAGTGGTTGCAACCAGGGACCTTAAATACAGATTTTGAATCTGGCGCCAGATTACGCATCAACACGTACGCGCATGCGCGTTAACGCATACGCGCATGCAATTTAGATGCGTACTTATTTCCGCATGCGTGCGTGCACCTGGAAGTTGTTGAAATACATAAAAGACAGGGCGCGTGCGCGCGTAAGGACAGGACACCGAGGACGGGAAGCAGGACGCCGAGGATGGTAACAGTATACATCTTTGATCTATGCCTATACTGATTGTAAATTATCTAAATAAAGGACAGGGGGCTAAGGAACTCCGTTGCCGATTCATGCAGTACAAGAAAATATTGGCACAAAGGCGGGCTGCTGAAGCTGTTGCAGCTGCTGTGCCAGGGACTGTACTGACAACACAGTGCCAGGTGCAAGAGAGCTGCAACAGGAATCGCAGCAGGTTTACCTGTGCAACATGTCAGAAATTCACCTGTGCCAAATGCAGGGACGATGGACACTGGGTCTGCAAACGCTGTAAACTCTGTAAAGTTTGAAACACTGAAAAATAAAACCGAATTTTTTTTGCATTTTGCGCGATCATGAATTTTGACGTGAAACGGTAACGTTTTTGCGCGCAACCAATATCTATAAACGTTATCGATACACACCAAGCCGCTCACTCCGCTCCTCCAATGAACTTCGCTTGACCGTCCCCCGCATCACCCAGTCCCATGCACGCCTCCAGGACTTCTCAAGAGCCGCTCCAACACTATGGAACTCCCTACCTCCACCCATTAAGGCAGCCCCCTCCTTCAACACCTTCAAGAAGGCCCTCAAAACTCACCTTTTCACTCTGGCCTACCACCCCTCACAATTGCTCTAAACCCACAGCTGAACTCGGGTCCCCTACCTCTCATGTCCCTACCTCTCCCTCTAGATTGTGAGCCTTTGGGCAGGGTCCTCCTCCTTTTGTGTCCTACCTGATCATGCACCTCCATTACTATGAACCCATGCTATGCATTTGAGTGAACCTAACTTGCCTAATCTCCATGCTCCCATCCAGTGACTGACTAAGCATTACCTTGTACTCATACTGTGCTGGTTTTCTTGTATTCCTGTATTGTCATATTGCTGTATGTCACCCCTAAATATTGTCTGTAACCTAAATTAATGTCCAGCGCTGTGTAATATGTTGGCGCTTTATAAATACAATCAATAATAATAAATAATAATAATACCTCTCGCTGTGCAGTGTCTTTTGCAAGCTGAGGAAGTTCACACTGGACTTTATTCACCGTGCACAATAGCGTTGTTTTGCACTGCAGCAGTCTGTGCGACAGTGACAGTGAAGTAAAGAAATTGTCCGTCGTGGGTTTATATAAATATCATATGTATTATGGCAATGACAAACCTTAGCAGACTTTGTGGGTCCAGCTTGCGCAGTGAAGCACGAGTGACTTGCTACTGCACTGGGCTCTCCCATGTCCTCCTCTACCCACACAGTGCACATTGAAACACCAATAAAAGCCCCTTGATTACAGTATCAGTCTGGCACACAAAGAACAGAACTCTCTGGTTGTGGGGGATGTGAGGTGGGCAAATGAACTAAATCACCTTGGATCTGAGCTACTCTAAGTAAACAAATGCAAATGTGCCAGGCCTCACAGGTAATGGGTGTTTTCAGAACAAAAGAAAGAGAACAATGGAGCTGATGGCATGTTAAAAAACTCATCAGGGGTGCTAGTAGGTGTGAGGTCCAGGGAATTTACGCAGATCTGAGCAGGCCTGGTAAATCTAGTGTTAAAGGGGTATTCATTCTGGAGGATGAGAAGTCGGAGTTTTCCAGTTAATTGCACCAGAATCTGAGATGGGAGGTCTATAATCTGCGTACCATAAAGGATGTTCAGGTGTATCAATACCTAGAGCTGAGCAGAAATCGGCTAAACCCTCAGGGGAGCGTAGTGTGTAAGCACGTCCTCTGTCAACGACTGCTAAAGCAAACGGAAACTTCCATCTGTATTTAAGACCTTTTTCTGTCAGTAGTTAAAGGAGATGGTTAAGTGCTCTTCTATTAGCCAAAGTAATAGGAGAAAGATCCTGGTAGATGGCAATTGTGCTTTCATTAAAGGTGATCTGAGATTGATCTCTGGAGGCACGCAGAATCGCTTCTTTTGTAGCAA
This sequence comes from Hyperolius riggenbachi, assembly GCF_040937935.1. Classification (NCBI taxonomy): domain Eukaryota; kingdom Metazoa; phylum Chordata; class Amphibia; order Anura; family Hyperoliidae; genus Hyperolius; species Hyperolius riggenbachi. Next base: position 166,624,617 of record NC_090650.1, read on the forward strand.
ATGATTGTAAGCAGCAGATAATGTCTCTAGGTGGGTCCCCCTCATTACCCTGGGGACGAAGGGCTCTATGTGCACGTACATATTCAATAGGGTTTTCTTTTGGTTTGTCTAGGAGCTTATTGAATATGGCTGACAGCGCTTCCTCGATAGCTTCATGACCTACTGACGTTGGGACACCTCTCACACGCAAATTGCAGCAGCGACCCCTGTTATCAAGGTCTTATAGATGCCGCTCGTGCTCAATTAGCTTTGTGTTATGGCTGTAGGAGACTTTCACAAGGGTTTTAATATTGGTGTCACGCTTGGAATCAGCTTTTTCCATAGGGGCAATGCGGGCTGCTATGTCTGCTGTCATAGCAGCCAGCTTCAGTGATGGCCGGTTTCAGGGTGGCTTTATTGTCGTCAGAGAATGATTTAAGGTCGGCGAATTTAAGGCTATCGGCCCGCTTGGCGGGCCTACCGTATTCCTGGTCGGAGGATTCAGAGTGCGACATTGCGGGTGAGGCAGCTCGACCCCCCCAGCAGGACATCCCCCTAGTGGGGAAAAAAGGGGGTAAGTCTGATCGCCCTGGCATAATCTTGATCTGTGCTGCGGGCTGGAGAGCCCACGCAGCACAGATAAGACAGAAATCCCCTGGTCGTCAAGTGGTTAAGTTCAGTTGCACGTTCTCTGATATAATAGAGATCCTGCCTCAAACGTCCAATCTCCTCTTTCAAACCTCCAGTTTGTGTAGTAAGTGCCCCATAGCTGTATTGCAGGAGGTATCCACAGCAAATATGTCTCATAGAGTGGACTCGGGCTGTATAGTGTCAGAGCCCTGATCAAGCTGCTGTGTAGTGGTGAGGTATATCAGCTCAGTGTCAGATTGTGCTAGTCGCTGTTGTTTAGACTTACTGACCCAGGAATCTTCATCATCTTTCCCCTCAGAGTCCACAGGATAATGCCAAAACCTAAGAGCTGTCCTGCAAGCGTATTACTCTAGCTTCACCACTTCCCCCCTCACCTTATCGGTGGCCTTGTTGTGCTTAGAACGTGGAGTGCCACCAGCGCCATTTTGCTTCATGTTAGGCCCGGCTTCTTCAGCCTTTTCACTGCCCTTTTTCGTCTTGCTAAGTGTCAGACGAGTAACTTCTAAGTCTAGGAGGCTTCCATGTCTCTCCCCCACCGTACAGGATCAAATTTGCAGGCACCACCTGTGAGTAAAAGGCTGGCTGGAGATGAGATCACTGGGAGCTGCAGAGAGGCACATCTCACTCCATTGCTGGCTGGCCACGTCCTTGACACATCAGATTTTTGATAGGGAAACAACCAGTGCTAGGACAAGCTTCTTCAGAGCCAGATATGCCAAAGTGCGCCCTCCCCTAAATTGTTCCCCTCCCCAATATCCGTAGCAGAAGTGGAAGGAAGCCTTATGTCCCCCCAGTATAGGTAGTCACATTCCCCTCCCCCCCAAGTGTATATAGCTAGAGCCCCACCCCCTTCCCCAAGTTTTCGATGAGTAGCCAGGGCCCTCCCTAAATATAGGTAGACGGAGGCCACCTATAGGTAACCAGACCCTGTTCTCCACCCCGCTTTCCCAAGTATAGGTTGCCAGAGTCGTGCCCCCCTCCCTAAGAATCATGCAGGGTTGTTCAGAACAATCCTGCATTATTCGTTTGGTGATGGCGAACAGCATGTGTTAGACACTCAGCACTCCAGATTGTGGTCCTTTAACCTTGAGTCTTCCTGATATCTACACAAATGTGTGCCTCTGAGCAAGTGGCTTTTGGCCCTGAAACACGTGTCACGCAGTTTTTGTTCTGTATAGTGGATCCTTGCATGTATTATCTACATTTCAAGCTCTTGATTCACTAAAGCGTACTAAGTGTTAGCACTCCAGTGAAAAGCTTCTTAGTGCATGCAAAGTGCCTTTGCACTCGCTAATATGCACGCAAAAGTTTGTGCGCGCAAAGTTTAAGCGGTGCACACAAAATGTCACACCGGTGCAGATGAAACGTTGCACCTTCCGCATGCAAAAGTAGCCTCATAAGCGTACTTTGCATGTGGACGGTGCAACGTTGCGCTATTTGGAGCACACGATCAGTAACAGCTTTGCCTGTGAAAACTACTTAGCACCCTAGTTTGCATGTGCAAAGCTTTTAGGTGTGCTAGCTGTGTTAGTACATTTTAGTGAATCAAGCCCCAAGACTGCAGTCGGGAAGACTTTGTATTACTGAAGAATAAAGGACCTTGTGCATAAGTGTTGGGGTGAAACTATACTAGAGTATTTTATCTTAGGATATTTTGACATTTCCCCTCAGAGCCGCCTATCGTTCAGAGCTCATTGCTATAACTAGTGTCTCTTACTATGTGACTAGATGAGTCACATAGTGAGAGATGCTGTTGCAGCCATAGAAACCATCTGGGAAGAACCTGGAGAGGTGAGTTCCCTGCTTGCATCTCTGCAATTACTGCACCCTGGGGAAGGGAGGCACTCAGGGGCACCTCTGGGCACCCTCATAGCTCTGCGCCCTGAGGCTGGTGCCTCTCGAGCCTCTCCCTTGGCCTAGCCTTGGCACCAATTTAGATGCTTATGTTGTATAGTCATATTCTGAACCTAGTAATTATATTTCAAACTATATATTAACCCCCTGCCAACCACTCCACGCCAATTGGCGTGAACGCGGTGGCAGCCCCAGGTCCACTCCACGCCAATTGGCATGAATGGCTGCGGGCGGGGATTGCAGGAGATCACACACGCTTATGCGCACGCATCTTCACATGAATGATGGAGCTTCACTCTGATTTCAGTCTCCCAGCGGCGATTACCTCTCGGAAACTGTTAGACGGCTACACCGCCGTCTAATAGGACTGTACAGCGCTGCAATCTAACACAGCGCTGTACTGGGGAGAGCCGTGTGACATGGCAGTGCCCCTGGGGGACACAGAAGCAATCCGCTGTGATAGGCTGACGGAGGGAGGGAGGGATATTAACAATCCTGGGTGCAATCTGACCCCACCAACAGAAAGCTCTGTTGGTGGGGAGAAGGGGGGGGGGATCATTTGTGTGCTGAGTTGGACAGCCCTGCAGTGAGGCCTTAAAGCTGCAGTTTCCCAATTAGGGAAAAATGGCCTGGTCACTAGGGGGGTTTAACACCGCGGTCCTCAAGTGGTTAATTTCTCCTTTTAACACCTAATAACAGTGAAAGTTCAGTTTATCCTACTCCGACTTTAAAAAAAAAAACCTTGTCTTGGTTGATAACATTGTTGTAAGTATTTGATTCCAGGGAGTGGAGCCTGTGTGCATCTAAAGCCTCGTACTCACGAGGCACAAATGTTGCAAGTCGCAAAAAAAAAAAAAAAGCAGCGACAGCTCGTCACCAGGTCCCTCTGTGCTACAGCTGTACACACAGCGCACAGAGGGACGGAGATTCGGCGAAAGCTGTCGCCGAAGGTTCCTCCCCACTGCCGTCCCCCCGCTGGAAGCTCCATACATTGTGTATGGAGTTGCTGTCGCTAGTCCGCATACGCACGGCGGACTAGCGACAGTTGCGTCGAAGTTGCGGCGACAGAAAGAGATTGAGGAGTAGACTACACAGGAGGTAAGTATGACCTGTGTATGGCTATTTTGACTTTTTATTTTCAGTTCAGGTTCTCTTTAAGGCAATTATTATTCAGTTTTATTTTTTGCATGCAGTATACAAATGTAAGACAATATACAGTATTATTATAATTTAGTATTTATATAGTGCCGACATCTTCCTCAGCACTGTACAGAGTCTTATCACTTAAATGTTCTTCAGAGGGGTTCACAATCTAATCCCTATCATAGTCATATGCTGATGTATGTAACATGTAGTGTATGTATAATAGTCTAGGGCCATTTCTTTTTAAGGGGATAGCCATTTAACTTATCTTTAAGATTTTGGGATGTGGGAGTAAACCCACACAGACACAGGGAGAACATACAAACCCTGTGCAGATACTGCTGGAATTAAAACTAGGGACCCAGCGCTGCAAGGCAAGATAGCTAACCACTATGCCACTGTGCTGCCACGGTGTGGTTTATTTAACCAGTATGTTGTTTATTAATCAAATCTTTATTACACATCTATGCGAAAGTAGTTTTAAGTTTTTTGTTTTTTTTTTATGTTATTTGTGTCATCACATAACGGGGGGGGGGGCGGGGAACACAACCTAGAGGCAGTGGTGCTCATCACGGCCTCGTGATGACGGCAGAGCCGTGATCACAAGTTCTTTTTCCCGAATCCGACGTTGTGATTGAAATCCATGATCGTACCTAAGTTACCTGTAGTCACTCAGTATAATCAGTGTAATAAGTATAATCAGTGACATTGTACTGTTAGTTTGCTGTGCGTAGTGCAGGCAGTCAGGTGTTCACTCGTTTTACTGCTCTGTTACTGTATTTGATAATTGTATATTTAGCTAGCTAGTCAGTGAGTTATTATTATTATTATTATTATTTATTGTTTTTATAAAGCGCCAACATATTACACAGCGCTGGACAATAAATAGGGATACATACATTGCATCAAGGAGTGACAGACAGAGAGGTAGTAAATGGTTATACGACATAGCACAAGGTTATACATACAATCAGGGTATAAAATGCGATTTACAGAGACCTCGCAAAACAAGTACGAGTTAGTCCATGAGAAGGGTGTAATTGCTGGGGTAGTAAAATTAAGAAGGACACACTAAGGGAGGGGGGATGCCCTGCCAAGGCTTACAATGTAAAGGGTGGGGGGACACATACGGTAGGACTGTGGAAAGTGTGATTGACAGAGAGAGTGTAGTAGATGTAGGCTATTTTTAAGAAATGTGTTTTTAGGGCTTGCTTAAAGGTGTTGAAGGAAGGAGCAAGTCTGATGGGGAGTGGAAGGGAGTTCCATAGGGTGGGGGCAGCTCTTGAGAAGTCTTGTAAGCGTGCATGGGAATGAGAAATGCATGGGGAGGTCAGGCGGAGATCATTGGAGGACCGGAGGGTACGGGCAGGTATATATCTGTTGACGAGCTCAGAAATGTAGGTTGGGCAGGTCTCGTGCACAGATTTGTAGGTGAGGCACAAAACCTTAAAACTGATCCTGAAGCTGATAGGGAGCCAGTGTACGGCTTTGCAGAGGGGAGAAGTGGAAGCATAGTGGTGGGAAAGTTTGATGAGTCTAGCTGCTGCATTCATAACTGATTGAAGGAGTTTAATGTGTTTTAAGGGGTGGCCACATAGTACGGCATTGCAGTAGTCAAGGCGGGAGATGACGAGGGCATGGATGAGAAGCTTGGTAGTGTCTGGGGTCAGAATGGGTCGGATTTTGGAGATGTTTCAAAGGTGGAAGTTGCAGGTTCTGGTAACATTTTGGATGTGTTGGCTGAAGGAGAGGGCAGAGTCTAGGGTGACACCCAGACAGCAGGCAGACAGTAGGGCGGATGGTAGTGCTGTTGATAGTGATGTGGGTATCTGGGAGGGGTGGTGCAGAGCGGGGCGGGAAAATTAGGAGTTCAGTTTTATCCAGGTTAAGCTTCAGGAACCTAGCTGACATCCAGGAGGAGATGGTTGATAGGCAGGAGGAGACCTTGTCCATAGTGGAGGGGTAGAGATTGGGGGTGTGGAGATAGATTTGGGTATCATCGCCATATAGGTGGTAGTTGAAGCCCAGGGAGGAGATGATTTTGCCAATAGAGATGTAAATTGAGAACAGTAGGGGGCCCAGAACAGAGCCCTGGGACACTCCAACCGAGAGGGGTGTGGGAGTTGAGGAGAAACCATTAAAAGAGGTGGTGAAGTGGCGATTAGAGGTGTTGAGGAGATCCAGGCAAGGGTGTTGCCACAAATCCCTAAGGACTGTAGGGATTGAAGGAGGAGGGGATGGTCAACTCTATCAAATGCCGAGGAAAGGTCAAGCAGTAGCAGGATGGAGTAGTTTCCTTCAGCTTTAGCAAGGGTAAGGTCATTAACTACCTTGACGAGAGCGGTTTCTGTAGAGTGGGCAGGACGGAAATCAGATTGTAGGGGGTCGAGTAGGGAGTTGGTGCTGAGGTAGGCCTGGTGCACACCAGAGGAGTTTTTCTGAGCGTTTTGAGTTTTTAAATCTGCTGCTAATGTTATCCTATGTGTCTGTGCACACTAGAGTTGGGCCGAACCTCCGATTTTAGGTTCGCGAACCTGGTTCGCGAACTTCTGCGGAAGGTTCGGTTCGCGTTAAAGTTCGCGAACCGCAATAGACTTCAATGGGGATGCGAACTTTGAAAAAAAAAATAATTACGCTGGCCACAAAAGTGATGGAAAAGATGTTTCAAGGGGTCTAACACCTGGAGGGGGGCATGGCGGAGTGGGATACATGCCAAAAGTCCCGGGGAAAAATCTGGATTTGACGCAAAGCAGCGTTTTAAGGGCAGAAATCACATTGAATGCTAAATGACAGGCCTAAAGTGCTTTCAAACATCTTGCATGTGTATACATCAATCAGGTAGTGTAATTAAGGTACTGCTTCACACCGACACACCAAACTCACCGTGTAACGCACCGCAAACAGCTGTTTGTGTAGTGACGGTCGTGATGGACTGGTGCGCACCATGGCGAGAGTGCAGGTTTTGGTGGCTTTACAGCCCATATGGTCGCCTGGCTGATGTAGCTGAATGACAGAACAGTGACTGTCCAGCTGATCAAATTTGGTCTGACCACAATGAGGCAACGACCTTATTATCGTGGGTGTGCCCCCCGAGACACTCATCTAGGCGCCGGTCATTGCTTCATTGTGATACGCAAGCCCCTTCACCACGGCAAGGTAATGATCACGAAGGGGAATGGGCGCATGTACATGCCTTTTGTTTTGTTGTTGCAGCTGCCCGCAGTGCAGCCAGAAAAATTAGGCAGTCATGTGCACGCACCAGAAAAATTATTACAGCGGCTGCTGCTAGCAGCGGCCTAAAAAATTCAGCAATCCGTCTGGAGTCCCGGACCCTGTTGGTGGTGGCGGAGAAGGTAGTCAAGCGGCCTGCAGGCAGACATGCTGTGTGGAGGGACTGGGAGCGACTTAGTCTTCTTGGGGCAGGCCAGGCAGCCAGTCACACGGCGTGCAGGCAGAGATGCTGTGTGTGCGGGGACTGACTTAGTCTTGGGGCGGGCAGCAGCCCTCCGGGATCCATGCCTCATTCATTTTGATAAAGGTGAGGTACTTAACACTTTTGTGACTTAGGCGACTTCTCTTCTCTGTGACAATGCCTCCAGCTGCGCTGAAGGTCCTTTCTGACAGGACGCTTGCGGCAGGGCAGGAGAGAAGTTGGATGGCAAATTGGGACAGCTCTGGCCACAGGTCAAGCCTGCGCACCCAGTAGTTCAAGGGTTCCTCATCGCTGTTCACAGCAGTGTCTACATCCACACTTAAGGCCAGGTAGTCGGCTACCTGCCGTTCCAGGCGTTGGTGGAGGGTGGATCCGGAAGGGCTACGGCGAGGCGTTGGACTAAAGAACGTCTGCATGTCCGACATCACCATGAGATCGCTGGAGCGTCCTGTCTTTGACTGCGTGGACACGGGAGGAGGATTAGTGGCAGTGGTACCTTGCTGGCGTTGTGCCGTCACATCACCCTTAAAGGCATTGTAAAGCATAGTTGACAGCTGGTTCTGCATGTGCTGCATCCTTTCCACCTTCCGGTGAGTTGGTAACAGGTCCGCCACTTTGTGCCTGTACCGAGGGTCTAGTAGTGTGGCCACCCAGTACAGCTCATTCCCCTTGAGGTTTTGTATACGGGGGTCCCTCAACAGGCAGGACAGCATAAAAGACGACATCTGCACAAAGTCGGATCCAGTACCCTCCATCTCCTCTTGCTCTTCCTCAGTGACGTCAGGTAAGTCAACCTCCTCCCCCCAGCCGCGAACAATACCACGGGAAGGTTGAGCAGCACAAGCCCCTTGCGATGCCTGCTGAGGTTGTTCTCCTGCCGTCCCCTCCTCCTCCTCCTCCTCCTCCTCCCCCAAAGAAACACCTTGCTCATCATCCTCTGAGTCTGACTCGTCTTCTGCACACGACTTCTCTTCTTCCTCCTCCTCCCCCCTCTGTGCTGCCGCAGGTGTTGAGGAAACAGCTGGGTCTGATGAAAATTGGTCCCATGCCTGTTCCTGCCGTAACGGTTCCTGGTCACGCTCATTCACAGCTTCATCCGCCACTCTACGCACAGCACGCTCCAAGAAGTAAGCGTAGGGAATTAAGTCGCTGATGGTGCCCTCACTGCGGCTCACCAGGTTGGTCACCTCCTCAAACGGCCGCATGAGCCTGCATGCATTTTCCATCAGTGTCCAGTTGTCGGGCCAGAACATCCCCATCTTCCCAGACTGTTTCATTCTACTGTAGTTGTAGAGGTAGTGGGTCACGGCTTTCTTCTGTTCTAGCAGGCGGGAGAACATGAGCAGGGTCGAGTTCCAGCGAGTCGGGCTATCGCAAATGAGGCGTCTCACCGGCATGTTGTTTTTGCGCTGAATTTCTGCAAAGCGTGCCATGGCTGTGTAAGACCGCCTCAAATGCCCACAGAACTTCCTGGCCTGCTTCAGGACATTCGCTAAGCCAGGGTACTTTGCCACAAATCTTTGAACCACTAGATTCATGACATGTGCCATGCAGGGTATGTGTGTCAGCTTCCCCATATGCAAAGCGGCAAGCAGATTGCTGCCGTTGTCGCACACCACGTTGCCTATCTCCAGGTGGTGCGGGGTCAGCCACTCATCCACCTGTTTCTTAAGAGCAGCCAGGAGAGCTGCTCCAGTGTGACTCTCCGCTTTGAGACAAGACATGTCTAAGATGGCGTGACACCGTCTTACCTGGCATGCAGCATAGGCCCTGCGGAGCTGGGGCTGTGTAGCTGATGAGGAGAACTGCCACTCAGCCAAGGAGGAGGAGGACAGCGAAGAGCATGTAGCAGGAGGAGAGGAGGTGGCAGGAGGCCTGCCTGCAAGCCGTGGAGGTGTCACAATTTGGTCCGCTGCGCCCTGCTTGCCATCGTTCACCACCAGGTTCACCCAATGGGCTGTGTAGGTAATGTAGCGGCCCTGCCCGTGCTTGGCAGACCAGGCATCCGTGGTCAGGTGTACCCTTGACCCAACGCTCTTCGCAAGAGATGACACCACTTGCCTCTCAACTTCACGGTGCAGTTGGGGTATGGCCTTTCTCGAAAAATAAGTGCGGCCTGGCATCTTCCACTGCGGTGTTCCGATGGCCACAAATTTACGGAAGGCCTCAGAGTCCACCAGCCGGTATGGTAACAGCTGCCGAGCTAACAGTTCCGCCACGCCAGCTGTCAGACGCCGGGCAAGGGGGTGACTGGCCGAAATTGGCTTCTTCCGCTCAAACATTTCCTTCACGGACACCTGACTGCTGCTGTGGGCAGAGGAGCAGGAACCGCTCAAGGGCAGAGGCGGAGTGGAGGAGGGTGCCTGTGAAGGTGGAAGGGAGAAAGCGGCAGAAGCAGATAATGCACCTGATGGAGGAGGAAGAGGAGAAGGAGGGTGGCTTTGCTTTTGTGTGCTGCTGCTGCTTTTGCTCAGGTGGCCATCCCATTGCTGTTTGTGCCTTTTCTCCAGGTGCCTTCGTAAGGCACTTGTCCCTACGTGAGTGTTGGCCTTTCCACGGCTCAATTTTTGTTGGCAGAGCGAACAGATGGCTTTGGTCCGATCTGAGGCACACACATTAAAAAATTTCCACACCGCTGAGCCACCCTGGGATGTGGGCACTATGGGGACCGTCACCTCAGCAGCTGATGCTGAAGGGCAAGTTGGCTGGCTGTACATAGGTGGCGATACATGGTGCCGGACTCTGCCACCAGCTGTTTCTGACGAAGAGCTGCCCCAGCTTCTTTCAGCAACTTCTCTCCTCCTACTACTCTCTAACTCCCCTTCTGAACTGTCCCCCTCTTCATCTCCTCTATTGGGAACATACAGAGGATCCCTATCATCGCCATCATCGTAATCATCCTGCCCAGCTTCGCTTGCCTCAGACAAATCCAAACATGCACCATCAGTAGGTCCTTCATCCTCCTTACACGTTACATCCATAGTGTTGCCGGGTAACTCAAATATATGAGCTGGTGGAAATTCATCTGGCTGTAACAACAATGGCTGTGCATCAGTGATTTCAACACTAAATAATTCTTGCGAAGTGTCAAATGCAGCGGAAGTGGTGCTAGTAGTAGCGCTGGTGGCTGAGCAAGATGAGGTGTTCTGTGTCGCTAAATACTCAACCACGTCCTGACAATCTTGGGAGGTGATGGGACGTGCCTTCTTCCGAGCACTGTACTGTGGGCGAGGTCCACACGAAATTACATTTACACGACCTCGCGCAGATCTGCCGGGTGGCCTTCCTCTGGCTCTGGCACTACCTCTTCCTCTACCTGTTCTGTCCATATCGGGTATGCACGGAGTGGTATATCACACTGCGTGCACTCACGTAGGTAGTTGGGTTCACTTAACTGCACAGGTATGCGCACTGATGCGGTGGGTTCACTGAACAGAACAGGTATACAGTGGCGGGTTCACAGAACAGGTATGCAGTGGCAGGTTCACTGAACACAACAGGTATGCAGTGGCAGGTTAACTGAACACAACAGGTATGCAGTGGCGGGTTCACTGAACAGGTATACAGTGGCGGGTTCACTGAACAGAACAGGTATGCAGTGACGGGTTCACTAAACAGAACAGGTATACAGTGGCGGGTTCACTAAACAGAACAGGTATACAGTGGCGGGTTCACAGAACAGGTATGCAGTGGCAGGTTCACTGAACACAACAGGTATGCAGTGGCGGGTTCACTGAACAGGTATACAGTGGCGGGTCCACTGAACACAACAGGTATGCAGTGGCAGGTTAACTGAACACAACAGGTATGCAGTGGCGGGTTCACTGAACAGGTATACAGTGGCGGGTTCACTGAACAGAACAGGTATGCAGTGACGGGTTCACTAAACAGAACAGGTATACAGTGGCGGGTTCACTAAACAGAACAGGTATACAGTGGCGGGTTCACAGAACAGGTATGCAGTGGCAGGTTCACTGAACACAACAGGTATGCAGTGGCGGGTTCACTGAACAGGTATACAGTGGCGGGTCCACTGAACAGAACAGGTATGCAGTGGCGGGTTCACTAAACAGAACAGGTATACAGTGGCGGGTTCACAGAACAGGTATGCAGTGGCAGGTTCACTGAACACAACAGGTATGCAGTGGCGGGTTCACTGAACACAACAGGTATGCAGTGGCGGGTTCACTGAACAGGTATACAGTGGCGGGTTCACTAAACAGAACAGGTATACAGTGGCGGGTTCACTAAACAGAACAGGTATACAGTGGCGGGTTCACAGAACAGGTATGCAGTGGTGGGTTCAATGAACAGGTATACAGTGGCGGGTCCACTGAACAGAACAGGTATGCAGTGGCGGGTTCACTGAACAGAAATACAGAGACATTCTCCTGTGTGTCTCGGTTCTCAAAGTATTTCCCCAGAGCTTTTCCCTGGGTCGAATTCGCAGGCTTACACAGTCCTCTGATCAGGCAAGTATGTTTTACGTTGTTGTGTTGCATTATCTTTATTGTATGAGAGGAGGATAATGTGTTAATGTGTATATTCTGTGTTAATTGCAGAGTGGAGGCTGCAGGCTTCTCATCTCTCCTGTGCGTGAAGGGAGGGGTGAGGAGGGGTGCAGCTCCGATGTAAATACAGAACGTGTTTTCAGAGTTTATGCGCTTTGATTGTTTCTTAGGATTCGATGTTCTTGTGTGGCAGAGGTTTTGTTTTCTCTCTCTCTGGGTTTTGTTTTGTTTTTCTCTCCCTGTCCAGAGACTGGGCAGGATGATAGATAAGGGGGGGGGGGGGGTCCCCCGCGGCAGAGGGAAACCATCAGTGTTAGTGGTGGATAGAGGGAGAGAAGAGGAAAGCGAGTGTCTTTCTGTTTGTGATATGTTCTGCACGTTTCTCGCATTTCCAGTCGGTGCTGCTGCTAACATGTTTTTTCAATGTCTGTATTGTGTTGAAGTTCTAGCTGGGATGTTAACAGTTAAAAAAGTTAGTTCGGTTCTTAGTTATGTCTGTGATAGAGTGAGAAAGATTCCTACGTCTCTGGGGATCCGTATGTCTGATTGCAGTTCGGATTACAGCTGAGACGTCAAGGAATGCTGAGGCTGATTTTTGTGCATTGTGGATAGATGCTGTGTGTAACTATGCATAACAAATGTATGTTCTGTGTGAGTTTTGTTCTCTCTCCTAGGTCTATAGGAACGAGAGGCTGCTATGGGAGCAGCCATCTTGGCTGGCAGTCCAGGACTCAAAATGGCGGCAGTGGAGAGAGCCCGCCCCCGTGAGTCATGGCCCCCACACGTCATGGCAGGGGGGAGGAGGGGCTTGGGGGATCCACGTCACGTCAGGCTGTGCTCGCGGCTCCGGGCAGAGCAGCTGAAAGGGAGGGGGGTAGAAATACAGAGACATTCTCCTGTGTGTCTCGGTTCTCAAAGTATTTCCCCAGAGCTTTTCCCTGGGTCCATGGACAGGAATGCCAGAATAGGAAGTGTTTCCCAGCTCGGTGCAGGGACACACGGAGCAGTACAGATCGGAAATGGGTCTGTACTGTGTTGCTTATGGGATTATTCCTGTAAGTGAGGCACCTTAATGGGTGGTGCAGCATGAGTTCCCAATAGAAGGAAAGGGGGACAGCGCATCAGGGGGGGGGTGCCGGAGGTGGAAAAAAGGGAGTTGACCAATACGGGTTTCCGTCGCCGCGGTTGCAGAGCGGTAACGTTTTTTCCGGTTTTGTCGTGGACAGAGCCAGAGCTGGACTGGGAGGTCTATGCTGGGCTGGAGCTGTTTTTGTGTGCGTTTTTTTTCATCCACTGATTGGTCAAATATGTTTTTTCCAGCTCCTATCAATTGTAGCACAAAGAACAAGGACTAACAACAGTTCATGGGGCAATTATACAGATGATAAAATTGCCGTTTACAGAGTGACAGTGTATCAGTACGCTGTTTGCCATGTGACTAACTTCCATGTGGGCATTCAGGGATCTGCATACAGGCATGTGACGCTGGTATGCTTAGCCCTGCACCCTGTGTAGTTTAAGTGTAAAGTGCTCCTTCCTACAGGGAGGCAGCCGTTTTTTTTTTGTGAAGTCTGGGGGTAGTGGCACGGCAAACATGGATCAGAGGGTACAACACACAGAACTTCTAGCAGAGCTGGTATCGCAATGAAGTTCTAGATAAGTAAATGCGATAATGAGTAAGAGCATTGCAGGCTCACCTGCAAAGCAGCAACAGGTGTGGCATCCGTAATCTGTGCATGCGACGGCCGCGCATGGACAGATAGGGGGGGATGTGGAGTGAGCTGCAATGTGGTGAGAGCTTCCAAAGGTGAAGCGAGCTTCCAAAGGTGAAGTCCGCGGGAGCATATTTTAAACAGGTAAGTACTGAGGATAGTACTGAGGTAGGGGGGTGAAGTTTAACTCCAATCTACCAATAAGAGTTAAATATGACATCATCTTCGCCACCCCCTATATCAGTCTATTGGTGGACCCACTCGTGGTGTCATCATACCCGCCTACTCGATTAATAATCAATGAGGCACTTGACCCAGATGCAGGACCGTGGATGTTTAGTAAACATGGCCAATGTTTTCTGTTCCTGTTGAGGTCAGAGTGGCCGATGGCCTTCTGTTAGGAACATGTTCTCAGTATCTGCGTGTATCTTCTGCTACACGCAGACCCTGAGATGCCTCTGCCTGCATCACCAACCCTCTATCTATTTTAAAGGCATACACTGCGGACAAGCCTTTTACATAAAACTCAGGCCAAGTAACTGAGGCCTACTTAAATTATAACAACAGGTATGCAGTGGCGGGTTCACTGAACAGGTATACAGTGGCGGGTCCACTGAACAGAACAGGTATGCAGTGGCGGGTTCAATGAACAGGTATACAGTGGCGGGTCCACTGAACAGAACAGGTATGCAGTGGCGGGTTCACTAAACAGAACAGGTATACAGTGGCGGGTCCACTGAACAGAACAGGTATACAGTGGCGGGTTCACAGAACAGGTATGCAGTGGCAGGTTCACTGAACACAACAGGTATGCAGTGGCGGGTTCACTGAATAGGGTATACAGTGGCGTGTCCACTGAACAGAACAGGTATGCAGTGGCGGGTTCACTGAACAGGTATACAGTGGCGGGTCCACTGAACAGAACAGGTATGCAGTGGCGGGTTCACGAAACAGAACAGGTATACAGTGGCGGGTTCACTAAACAGAACAGGTATACAGTGGCGGGTTCACTAAACAGAACAGGTATACAGTGGCGGGTTCACAGAACAGGTATGCAGTGGTGGGTTCACAGCACAGGTATGCAGTGGTGGGTTCAATGAACAGGTATACAGTGGCGGGTCCACTGAACAGAACAGGTATGCAGTGGCAGGTTCACTGAACAGGTATGCAGTGGTGGGTTCACAGCACAGGTATGCAGTGGTGGGTTCACTGAACAGGTATGCAGTGGTGGGTTCACAGCACAGGTATGCAGTGGTGGGTTCACAGCACAGGTATGCAGTGGTGGGTTCACAGCACAGGTATGCAGTGGTGGGTTCACAGAACAGGTATGCAGCCAGACAGGAACAAGTTAAGCCTAACTAATCTTTCCCTGAGAGACAGTCTGCAGCAGCTCGCCCTACTCTCACTAACGCAGGCAGCACACAAGTGACCGTAATGGCCGCCGCTGCCTGCCTTATATAAGGGGGGGGTGGGGCTCCAGGGGCTAGTGTAGCCTAATTGGCTACACTGGGCCTGCTGACTGTGATGTAGAGGGTCAAAGTTGACCCTCCATGTGCATTATGGGGCGAACCGAACTTCCGCAAAGGTTCGCCTGCGGGACGCGAACGCGAACCACTGAAGTTCGCATAGAACCGTTCGCAGGCGAACCGTTCGGCCCAACTCTAGTGCACACTGGAGCAATGAGGTTTTATACAAAAAAAACCATAGCATTACATTGGGAAGAGCTTTTAGAGGTTTCAAAAGCTCTTCCCAATGTAATGCTATGGGGTTTTTACAAAACCTCATTGCTCCAGTGTGCACAGACACATAGGATAACATTAGCAGCAGATTTAAAAACTCAAAATGCTCAGAAAAACTCCTCTGGTGTGCACCAGGCCGTAGTGCGTGATGCGTCTGTGGACCAGGCGTTCGAGGAGCTTTGAGGCAAAAGGGAGGAGAGAGATTGAGCAGTAGTTGGAGGGGTCAAGTGAGGGTTTTTACAGCAGGGGGAGTACAGTGGCCTCTTTAAAAACTGAGGGGAAGGTGCTGGTGGAGAGAGAAAGGTTGAACAAGGAGGTGAGGACAAGGACCAGGTCAGGTAGGTGGGGGTGGGGGGTGTCAGAGGGGAGGGGACAGGGGCGAGGGAGGAGGAGGTGGCAGGGGAAGTGGCAAGCAATAGATTCACCTCTAGCAGGAGTGAAGGAGGTTAGGGAGGGTGGGTGCATTGGAACAGTCTGGATGGAGGAGGTGAGGGGGGGTGGGGCATGGGAGAGGCCTGGAAGGTGAGGCATGGCAGTGGCCTGGGGGGAGTTGGAGTAAATTGAAGAATGTAGGAGGGAGATTTCATTTTGGATAGCTGAGATTTTACTGGTGAAGTGAGTGACAAAGTCATTGGCTGAGATGGTGACGCGGGGGGGGGGGCAAGGAGTGGGGTTAAGTAGGGAGTTAAAGGTGGCGAAGAGACATCGTGGGTTGGAGGCTTGAGTTCCAATCAGGGCAGCAAAATAATTTTGTTTAGCTTCTGATAGTGCAGTGTGGAAAAGTAGCAGATTAGCTTTATAATCCAGGAAATCGGGATTGAGACGCAATTTCCTCCATTTCCGTTCAGCAGCTAGTGTCCCTTTCTTGAGGTTGTGTGTCTGGGTGGTGTGCCAGGGTTGGGGATTGGGGGGGTTGTTGGGGCGGAAGGTTAGGGGAACAGCTTCATCTAAGGCTGATGAGAGGGCCTTGTTATATAGTGCTGCTGCTTGATTGGGTCATGACAGGGTGGGGAGGGTGGACCTAAGTTACTTGTAGTCACTCAGTGTAGTCAGGGACATTGTACTGTGCCAGCGTACAGTTACTTTGCTGTGCGTAGTGCAGGCAGGCAGGTGTTCACTCAGTTTACTGCTCTATTACTGTGTTTGATATTTGTATAATTAGCTAGCCAGCCAGTGAGTGATCAACTTAAGTTACTTGTAGTCACTCAGTGTAGTCCGTGACATTGTACTGTGCTAGTGTGCAGTTACTTTGCTGTGTGTAGTGCAGGCAGCCACATGTTTACTCATTTTACTGCTCTATTACTGTATTCAGTATTTGCGCTTTCTGCACATTTTTTTCTCTGTTTAAAATAAATAAAGCACCCTGTTATATTCTGTCTGTCCCTACCCCCATATTATTGACAGTAAAAAGCAGCACACTTTCCACCTTCAAATATTGTGCATAGAGAATGTCTACCAGGGGCTGTGGCAGGAGAGGGAGTGCCATCACTGCTGCTGCATCTGGGACTGGTCCACCGCCAGGGAGAGGGCGATCAGCTGTAGGGGATGCATAAGAGAGGTGTCCATCAGCAACACGGCGGGCGCTGTTGGCACCCATTTTCAGCACCTTGGGTCGCCGTGTGGCCATTCAGGAGAGGTAGGCGGAGGCATTGTTGGAGATGATGGTGGAGGAGCAGCCAATTACTTGTTCACAGACCTCTGCTGTGATCAGCATTCCCAGCAGCAGCAGGCAACGCCCCCCTCTTGCTGTGGCATCCTCCCCAGCAGCAGGCAGTGGTCAGCCCTCCCTGGACGAGAGCGTTCTGCCCTTAAGCCCAGTGTCTGGGAGTGTCTTGATGGCTGCATTTGAGGAGATCATGGGGCCTTATGTGGAGGAGGTTGGGCTCGGGCCGGCACAACCATAACCATCCCCTGTGCTCAGGGAGGCTTTGGACAGAAGTACCACCAAGCATGCATCTTAGACGTCAACATTTTGGTGAAATCCCTTAGTACAAAATAAATGTGTGGAACTGGAATCTACTCTCCACTAGGGATAATCAATGAAATGCAATTTTTTTCCAAAATTATGCACATTTTTATGCAAATGTATGCCGTTTGAAAATGGACCAATCAGTTTAAACCCAGGTTTAAAGTGATTGGTCCATTTTCAAGCTGCATATATTTACATAAAAATTTGCATACATGTGCATCAACTCGGAACAATTTGCATATACAGTGGTGTGAAAAACTATTTGCCCCCTTCCTGATTTCTTACTCTTTTGCATGTTTGTCACACTTAAATGTTTCTGCTCATCAAAAACCGTTAACTATTAGTCAAAGATAACATAATTGAACACAAAATGCAGTTTTAAATGATGGTTTTTATTATTTAGTGTGAAAAAAAACTCAAAACCTACATGGCCCTGTGTGAAAAAGAAATTGCCCCCTGAACCTAATAACTGTTTGGGCCACCCTTAGCAGCAATAACTGCAATCAAGCGTTAGCGATAACTTGCAACGAGTCTTTTACAGTGCTCTGGAGGAATTTTGGCCCACTCATCTTTGCAGAATTGTTGTAATTCAGCTTTATTTGAGGGTTTTCTAGCATGAACTGCCTTTTTAAGGTCATGCCACAACATCTCAATAGGATTCAGGTCAGGACTTTGACTAGGCCACTCCAAAGTCTTCATTTTGTTTTTCTTCAGCCATTCAGAGGTGGATTTGCTGGTGTGTTTTGGGTCATTGTCCTGCTGCAGCACCCAAGATCGCTTCAGCTTGAGTTGACGAACAGATGGCCGGACATTCTCCTTCAGGATTTTTTGGTAGACAGTAGAATTCATGGTTCCATCTATCACAGCAAGCCTTCCAGGTCCTGAAGCAGCAAAACAGCCCCAGACCATTACACTACCACCACCATATTTTACTGTTGGTATGATGTTCTTTTGCTGAAATGCTGTGTTACTTCTATGCCAGATGTAACGGGACACATACCTTCCAAAAAGTTCAACTTTTGTCTCGTCTGTCCACAAGGTATTTTCCCAAAAGTCTTGGCAATCATTGAGATGTTTTTTAGCAAAATTGAGACGAGCCTTAATGTTCTTTTCTCTTAAAAGTGGTTTGCGCCTTGGATATCTTCCATGCAGGCCGTTTTTGCCCAGTCTCTTTCTTATGGTGGAGTCGTGAACACTGACCTTAATTGAGGCAAGTGAGGCCTGCAGTTCTTTAGATGTTGTCCTGGGGTCTTTTGTTGCCTCTCTGATGAGTTTTCTCTGCGCTCTTGGGGTAATTTTGGTCGGCCGGCCACTCCTGGGAAGGTTCATCACTGTTCCATGTTTTTGCCATTTGTGGATAATGGCTCTCACTGTGGTTTGCTGGAGTCCCAAAGCTTTAGAAATCACTTTATAACCTTTACCAGACTGATAGATCTCAATTACTTTTGTTCTCATTTGTTCCTGAATTTCTTTGGATTTTGGCATGATGTCTAGCTTTTGAGGTGCTTTTGGTCTACTTCTCTGTGTCAGATAGCTCTTATTTAAGTGATTTCTTGATTGAAACAGGTGTGGCAGTAATCAGGCCTGGGGGTGACTACAGAAATTGAACAGTTAAGTTATTTTTTAACAAGGGGGGCAATCACTTTTTCACACAGGGCCATGTAGATTTGGAGGTTTTTTTCTCACTAAATAATAAAAACCATCATTTAAAACTGCATTTTGTGTTCAGTTATGTTATCTTTGACTAATAGTTAACGGTTTTTGATGAGCAGAAACATTTAAGTGTGACAAACATGCAAAAGAATAAGAAATCAGGAAGGGGGCAAATAGTTTTTCACACCACTGTATAAGGATCCCTCCTGTCTGTTGCATTGAAGCAGTTTTGATTTCTCTGCCTGCATTTGGTTGCTTGGTTTGGATTGCATTTGCAATTAGTCTCATTGCTATCTGCAATCACTCTGCAGTTCAGAGGAGCTCAGGATGTTGTCATGAATCCATCTAAATCTTACAGTTGAACTGCAGTCAGACAGCTTTGGATTTCTTACATGCATGTGGTTACATAATCTGGCATGTATTTGTAATGAGTCCTTTACATTCACAGGCAGTTTGCAGCCTTCAATCAGTGTAACACAGGATTGCATGGCTACCATTCAGCTGTGTGGGAATTTGCATGTCTGCTCTCATTGGCTGATGTCCATAGAAAAGCCTGCCTTTCCTCTGACCTCGGCCGAAATAGTGTACAGCTTAGCCATAGTTGTTTCCTGGGTTCATGGTATGAAAGTTGTACTATTGTATTGCATTATCTTGCCTTGCCTGCCTGGATGTTCACTTCCCCTGCGGGGGTACAGTGAAGTTTTACCCATCCTGATAGTTGGAGACTGCCTTCACCACATTGGTGACTGGTAGTATTCCTGCTTGCTCTGTTCCTGTGGATGTGACTGTAGCAGTGGTTGCTATTAGTTACACTCCTACCTGTTTGTCTTGTCCATGCCAGTGTGGATGTTTGCTATTGCTGGGCAAACAATCCTTCTGTCTGTCTGTCCCTGCTAGTCCTGTTCCTGTGGACGTAACTATAGGCCGCGGTTGCTATTAGTTACGCTTACTTGTTTGTCTTGGCCAAGTCAGTGTGGATGTTTGCTATTGCTGGGGCAGTGATTAGATTGGCAAGCATTCAGTCTGTCTCTCTGTTGTCTGTCTTTGTTACTCAGTGTGTTGGACATAAGAGGCTCAGGGTTGCAGTCGCCCTGAGCAACCAGTGTGTCTTGTTTGCTGACAAACATTCTGTCTGTCTATTGTCTGTCTCGTTACTTAGTGTGCTGGACATCAGAAGGCTCAGGGCTGTAGTCGCCCTGAGCAACCAGTGTGTCTTGTCTGCTGGTAAGCATTCCATCTGTCTGTCGGTTGTCTGTCTTGTTACTCATTGTGCTGGACATCAGAGGCTCAGGGCTGCGGTCGCCCTGAGCAACCATTGTGTCTTGTTTGTTTGTGGAAGCTCGGAGCTGTGGTCACTCTGAGCGATCTCGCTTCCTTGTCCATAGCTCCTGGGGTGATCTGTGTAACCTCTCCCACTACCTAATATCACCCGGCTGCATAGTCTTGTTTGCTCAGGTGGTACTATGTCTTTCTCGGCCTCAGTTACTATACACTGCATGTTAAGTCCTGGGGGTAACTGATGTCAGGAGACATATTCAATGTCCTGTTCAAGTGGGGGCTTGTCCATAGGTGAAGACGTGGGCCAGGCTAAGAGCCACAGTAATAGATTGGGGCATAGTGACTGAAAGAAAGCAGGAGATCTGCCAGGTATTACAGCGTATCTGTGATCATCCCTGCTCTCCACCAACCCTCCACCCTGAAAAACTTGATACTAATTAACCTTCATGGCCTTGCCTTCAAAGAACCGAGATCCCCAATCCTACAAGCTACCATGGAAGCTTGGTCTTTACTTAGTCTCTTTCTAAACCCTAATCCTGATGGAACTAGAATTCCACTACCGTTATTTACTTTAGCTGATATAATCCCTGACTTTAACTATCAAAACTGGTCCAAGTTGGGTGTACAATTCATAGATGATGTAATGATGGGTAACAATGTACTCCCGCGTTCGACCTTATCTCTTAAATACCCTGGTTTCAGTTCTACCTCCTACCAATATTTTCAATTAAGCCATTGGTTCCGCACTTACTAATTGGAACCTTACTTTCTTCCTAACCACATAGTTTCACTTCTGACACAACCCAGGGACACTAAGACGGGGCATCTCTGTCTGGTATGAATTCCTGATGGCCAAACAATATACTGCTCTTGATCAATACAGTGGGATGCGAAAGTTTGGGTAACCTTGTTAATCGTCATGATTTTCCTGTATAAATCGTCGGTTGTTACGATAAAAATGTCAGTTAAATATATAGGAGACACACACAGTGATATTTGAGAAGTGAAATGAAGTTTATTGGATTTACAGAAAGTGCACAATAATTGTTTAAATAAAATTAGGCAGGTGCATAAATTTGGGCACTGTTCTCATTTTATTGATTCCAAAACCTTTAGAACTAATTATTGGAACTCAAATTGGCTTGGTAAACTCAGTGGCCCCTGACCTACATACACAGGAGAATACAGTTATGAGAAACAGCATTTAAAGGAGTTATCAGGCTTATAAGAGCAAAATAAGTGCTACTGACCCGTGGCTTCGTCCAGCCCCAAGCTCCCAGCATGTCCCACGCCACAACTCTCCCCGCAGCCGTTCATAGCCTCTGCCTTCTGGTCCATGTTGATGACGTCAGGCCGACCTGGAGGGCGCCTCTCAGGCCCCGCTGGGCCGATTTTGATCATTTTTTTTTAGAAAACATGCAGCAAGCACTTTGCTTGCTGCGTGTTTCTCCGCTCGCCGCCGATCCGCCGCTACCCGAAGCGAAAGAGGCCCCCCCCCCCCCGCAGACCCCGTGCACAGCCTGGCCAATCTGTGCCAGGCAGCGCTGAGGGGTGGATCGGGACTCCCGATGACGTCCTCACGATCGTCGCCATAGCGACGGGGGAAGCCCTAAAGGAAATCCCGTTCAGAACAGGATTTCCGGACGAGTCTTCACGCCGGCGGCGATTGGAGACGCTGGGGGGACGCCGCAGGTAGGGGGAATCATGTAGCTACATAGTTTAAAAAAAATAAATCAAAAATTAGTGCTGCACCGCCACCGTGGCGCATTTAATAGAACGTCAGGGTGGTTAAGGGGGTCAATTGTAAGTTTGCCTCCTCTTTTAATTTTCTCTGAAGAGTAGCAACATGGGGGTCTCAAAACAACTCTCAAATGACCTGAAGACAAAGATTGTTCACCATCATGGTTTAGGGGGAGGATACAGAAAGCTGTCTCAGGGATTTCAGCTGTTAGGAACATATTGAGGAAATGGAAGACCACAGGCTCTGTTCAAGTTAAGGCTCGAAGTGTCAAACCAAGAAAAATCTTGGATAAACAGAAGCGACGAATGGTGAGAACAGTCAGTCAACCCACAGACCAGCACCAAAGACCTACAACATCATCTTGCTGCAGATGGAGTCACTGTGCATTTGGCACACTTTACACAAGAAGATGCTGTATGCGAGTGTAATGGAGAGGAAGCCTTTTCTCCGCCCACAGCACAAAAAGAGCCGCTTGAGGTATGCTAAAGCACATTTGAACAAGCCAGCTTAATTTTGCAATAAGGTGCTGTGGACTGATGAAACTAAAATTGCGTTATTTGGGCATAACAGGGGGCGTTATGCATGGAGGAAAAAGAACACAGCATTCCAAGAAAAACTGCTACCTACAGTAAAATTTGGTGGTGATTACATCATGCTGTGGGGCTGTGTGGCCAGTGCAGGGACTGGGAATCTTGTCAAAGATGAGGGTCGCATGGATTCCACTCAGAATCAGCAAATTCTGGAGACCAATGTCTAGGAATCAGTGACAAAGCTGAAACTGTGCGGGGCTGGATCTTTCAACAAGACAACGACCCTAAACACTGCTCAAAATCCACTAAGGCATTCATGCAGAGGAACAAGCACAGCATTCTGGAATGGCCATCTCAGTCCCCAGACCTGAATTTAATTGAAATTATGTGGTGTGAGTTAGAGAGCTGTCCATGCTCTGAAGCCATCAAACCTGAATGAACTGGAGATGTTTTGTAAAGAGGAATGGTCCAAAATACCTTCAAGCTAAATCCAGACTCTCATTGGAACCTACAGGAAGCGTTTAGAGGCTGTAATTTTTTGCAAAAGGAGGATCTACCACTTTTTTGTGGTGCCCAAATTTATGCACCTGCCTAATTTTGTTTAAACAATTATTGTGCACTTTCTGTTAATCCAATAAACTTCATTTCACTTCTCAAATATCACTGTGTGTGTCGCCTATATGATATATTTACCTGACATTTTTTATCGTAACAACCAACGATTTATACAGGAAAATCATGACGATTAACAAGGTTGCCCAAACGTTTGCATCCCACTGTATGTGGTGTACTGATCATCTGAACTGGGAACCTTGATAGCGACAAATTCATAGTGGCACATCATACCCTTAAAAACACTTACCAGATGTGTTAAACACCTGGAGACATAGTTACATAGTTACATAGTTATTTTGGTTGAAAAAAGACATACGTCCATCGAGTTCAACCAGTATAAAGTACAACACCAGCCTGTTCCCTCACATATCCCTGTTGATCCAGAGGAAGGCGAAAAAACCCTTACAAGGCATGGTCCAATTAGCCCCTAAAGGGAAAAATTCCTTCCCGACTCCAGATGGCAATCAGATAAAATCCCTGGATCAACATCATTAGGCATTACCTAGTAATTGTAGCCATGGATGTCTTTCAACGCAAGGAAAGCATCTAAGCCCCCTTTAAATGCAGGTATAGAGTTTGCCATAACGACTTCCTGTGGCAATGCATTCCACATCTTAATCACTCTTACTGTAAAGAACCCTTTCCTAAATAAATGGCTAAAACGTTTTTCCTCC
Source organism: Hyperolius riggenbachi (assembly GCF_040937935.1). Classification (NCBI taxonomy): domain Eukaryota; kingdom Metazoa; phylum Chordata; class Amphibia; order Anura; family Hyperoliidae; genus Hyperolius; species Hyperolius riggenbachi. The sequence continues at coordinate 166,648,099 of NC_090650.1, forward strand.
ATGCGCAGATCATGTCCTCTAGTCCTTTGAAAAGGCCTAGGGACAAAAAGCTCACCCGCCAAGCTATTATATTGCCCTCTGATGTATTTATACATGTTAATTAGATCCCCTCTAAGGCGTCTTTTCTCTAGACTAAATAGACCCAGTTTATCTAACCTTTCTTGATAAGTGAGACCTTCCATCCCACGTATCAATTTTGTTGCTCGTCTCTGCACCTGCTCTAAAACTGCAATATCTTTTTTGTAATGTGGTGCCCAGAACTGAATTCCATATTCCAGATGTGGCCTTACTAGAGAGTTAAACAGGGGCAATAATATGCTAGCATCTCGAGTTTTTATTTCCCTTTTAATGCATCCCAAAATTTTGTTAGCTTTAGCTGCAGCTGCTTGGCATTGAGTAAGATTATTTAACTTGTTGTCAATGAGTACTCCTAAGTCCTTCTCCAAGTTTGATGTCCCCAACTGTATCCCATTTATTTTGTATGGTGCTAGACCATTAGTACGTCCAAAATGCATGACCTTACATTTGTCAACATTGAATTTTATCTGCCATGTATGTGCCCATATAGCCATCCTATCCAGATCCTGTTGCAATATGACACTATCTTCCTGAGAGTTGATGATTCTGCACAATTTTGTATCATCTGCAAAAATAGCAACATTGCTCACTACTGCATCTACTAGGTCATTAATAAATAAATTGAAGAGCACTGGACCCAGAACAGACCCCTGTGGGACCCCACTGCTAACAGTCTCCCATTTTGAGTACGATCTATTGACCACAGCTCTTTGTTTTCTGTCCATTAGCCAGTTCCCTATCCATGAACACAGACTCTTCCCCAGTCCTTGCATCCTCAACTTTTGCACTAGACTTTTGTGGGGAACAGTGTCGAAGGCCTTTGCAAAGTCCAAGTATATCACATCTACAGCATTCCCAATATCCATATTAGCATTCACATCAAAAAAGATTTTCTACAAATAGTATACATCACCGAGACTACTAGCCAGTTTCTCCCGAATTGCGGCAAAGTGAGCACAATTTACCATATCCTTTGGGACTGCCCAAGGGTTTGTTCCTTTTGGGCTGATGTTGACATCCTACTTCAAAATATAACAGGTATTTCCACTACCCTATGACCTGAGCTAGCACAATTACTCATAGATCTCTTTAAAGTACCCTTAACCTTTAAGAAACTGGCAGCACATGTAATTTGTGCTGCAAGACAATCTTTGCTATCTAATTGGACCACAACAGATACACCCTCTGTACATAGTGTGGTAAACCTGGCCAGATGTAACCTAGAAATGGAGAATCGTTTTGACTTAATATTCAACAACCTCTCAATTTATAAAGAACCCCAAATTGACTGGCATTTACAGCTGCAGCTTCCCTCCTTACTGCTCTTACCTACCCCCCTCCTGTGAGGGATAGCGGACCCGCTGCCAACAGGCATGAGGCAGCGGGCTCCGCTTCCCAGATTCCTAACGCCGGCGTGCCGCCGAGCAGGGCTGTGCGGTCGGCGGAGTCCGTATGCCCGGCGGACTCCGCCGCGCAGTGACCGCTCGTAGGGTCTCCTTCGCCGGCACTCACCCGGCGCTTGGCGTGCACGCGCGCGAGGAGACAGGAACTTTATCGTTCCCGAAGAGGAGTCAGCTGACCAGGCTGGTCAGCTGACTCCACCAGGGCCAGCGATTGGTTGGGCGGCTGGGGGACGCTGCTAGAGCGTTCCACAGCATAAAAAGAGCTCCCTGTCAGTTGCTCTTTGTCTGCTGTCGTGAATACACACTCTGTGTTAGTGTTCAGACCTTAGTGCAGTTCCCTGGTGTTGATACTAAGGATTTCACACCTTAGCTTAGGAATATTGTGTATATTGATCTGTGTTTTGACTCTTGCTATCCCTGACTACTCTAACTCTTGCTGATATTGTACCTTTGCCTATCTGATCTTGTTGCCGACCTCTGCCTGATTACCGATTATTCTTCTGCCTTACGTTCCCGTACTGCTACCGTCATCTCTGTTGCTGAACCCTTACCTGTCTGACCTTTCTCCCTTCAGTGGAAAGTCTCCCACTGGAGGGTTATCTCTGAGGCTTGCCTCTCCGAGACGCTTGCCCCAAGCAGACAATTACCGCTAGGGGTCGAGATTCCTCACATTGCCTGGATAGAGGATCTCACTCACGGGGTTCCCATTCAGAGGTAACCACACCTCTGAGGAATTGCCGTGTGGTGGACATTTCCACACGTTTGATTTATTACTGTATTTATTGTGTTCTTTTGCTGGTGCCCAGAGGGTAGCAATATATCGGATTATCAGTGATACTGCAGATCATCAATAATCGGGTATACATCTGCATTCTTGGTGATACTGCAGATCACCAATAATCAGATTCTCTCTGCGTGCTGACACCGACCATGACACCTCCACTCTGATGAGGCAAACTCCTGGTAAATTGACCTTGCCTGCCAATACCATAGAAAGCAGGTTGACAGGTCAAGTGGTTCAATACTGGGTCCAATGACCATCAATAAGTTGATCCCTTAGGATCCTCTAGTACTACTAGTTTTGGTTACTTTCACAATTCCATGTTGTTGTTGTTACTATTTGATTGTTTAAAACTGATTAAATAAGTAATATTTGCTATTTATTATGTGATTTCTTGCTTTGGTATTGGAAATTAGTTGTGATCTCCTGAACCACAGGTGAATTCGCTACGAAATTCTCTTGTTAAATGTGTAAAAAGGCTTGGCATTCTTAATTGTATGACTGAAAATTCAATAAAAAATATTGTTTAATAAAAAAATATATATATTTCCCTAGTACAATGGATTGCGCCAGTATTTTATTTGGAAATAAAGGTGCATTTTTTCAGTTTTGCGCCTATCACTAATTTTAAAATGAACAGTAATATACACTCTTGACATGCATATTAAAAAAGTGCAGTCCCTAAGGTAACTATTTTTTTTTTTTGGGGGGGGGGGAGTAACTTTGAGAGAGTGTGGGAGGTAAGGGGTTCATTTCAAATGTAAGTGTAGGTCACTTTTTTCAACAGTAAAGAAAAGTGCAAGTCACGTTATTAAAAAAAAATGTGAGATGCAATTTTACTATTTGGCCACAAGATGTCCTCACTCATTATTTTACTGTTAGCGTCCTTAGTATACTTAGTATGCGAACAGGAAACAATGCGTGGACGTGTAACTTTTTTTCTTTTTTTTTTTTCTTTTTTTACAATGACCACAGCTTTTCATTTAAGACGACGAACATTGATACGCCACTTAGATCACTGCATGGAAAGTGTGTTTCCATTCACTGATCTCCCTATTAACGGGCGGCAATGTGAACGAGCGCAGGAGTGCACGCATGAGCAAACAGGAGTGCAGACAGCGGCGTTCGCAGCGAAGATCCGTATATCTAGCCCCGGGCACTGATATGAAGTCTGCCAGGGCTAAGATATACTGTTGCGGGGTGTACAACTACAGTTAAGGTCTGTAATGGAGTCAAAGAGAGGACAACTGAGGTATATAAAGGCGTATAATGAAGCATTTTTTATTTATCTATTTACATTAACTGTTGTTTTGATGACGGAAGCCTCTATTGATCTCACATTCTGTTACTTGCTTTTTTCTTGAGTTAGTGGATCCATTATATAATTTTTCATTCTGTGTTTGTAGGTATTGCAAGTCTTTACTTGGATCCTGGGTACCGTAATCCTGAAGGCATTTATTTCCAAAATAATTGGTGTTACTGATGATGTAAGTTCAGTTGTGCTACTTGCATTACATTTAATCCTGTGTGCTGAAAAATCTCAAACATCTCAAAAAGTGTGATTCTTTGGCTTAGTCTCATTCTGTGGCCATCACTAGCAGGAAGAATGTTGTTCATGTGGCTCCATGCACACCCAAAGCCACTTCCATCTCTAAGAAAAATACATTTTACTAATCATCTCAGGGTACCATGTTGCCTCAGCTGCAAGTAGCCCATGTCATTTATTAAAAAAAAAAAAAAAAATCTGTAACTTTACAGTTTGATGAGCAGCATGCTTTTTTATTTGTAAACCCTGCAAACACAGTGTAAAATCCTAAATGGAAATATATGGAACAACCTTGCTTCCCTCTCCCAGCCTTTATAATCTTTTGTCCAGGTAAGAAAGTTGGTATTGGCCAGGAAGAAGGGAGAGAATTTGAAAGTGGATCTTTGACCTCTTGCTAGTAACAAGCCACTTTTACCATTAAAGCTGACCTGAACTCAGAACCTCCTCTCAGCTCTAAAGGATATGCTACATCATAATAATCTTTAAAGAAAAACAGTTCTTTGTTACAGCTGTAATAAATCCTGAAATAAATTAGCAGTGTTTCTACTTCCTGCTTGCATGGAAGCAGAGATATTGTTAACATTCTGTGCTTTCAAATGAGCTTATTTGCCTTATTTGCTGTGGCAGTCAGATGATACAGAGGAGAGATCAAATTACAACTTGTGATTAAACACAAACGGGGGGGGGGGGGGAGGGAGAGAGAGAGATAAGACACACTAAACTCTCTAAATACATACAGGGTGCATTTATCTGTCTTCTTTCTGTCCTGTGCAAGAATTCAGGTCTACTTTTAAGTTGTAACTTTTAAAAGGAACCCAAGGTGTGAGACCTATGGAAGCTGCCATATGTATTTCCTTTAAACAATACCAGGTGCCTGGCAGTCCTGCTGATCTTTCTGGTCAGTAGGGTCAAAATCACACACCTGAAACAAGCATGCAGCTAATTTTGTCAGATTTGGCACAGATCTCTGATCTGCATGCTTGTTCAGGGTCTATTTGCTTTAAGTAATAGAGGCAGAGCTCACAGGCTCAAATAACAGCTTCAAACAATATATGCACATTTTTCAAATGTATTTATCACTTCTATAGACCTTCTATAAGATATTATTAAAGTGGTATTACACTCCAAGAAAACTGGCCACTTTTTCCAACTCCCACTCTAGTTGGTGTTGGAGACAATGCCAACAAACAGGTACCCTAATCCACCTAATTTGGGAATGCCCACACATCCAGCCTTATTGGGAATTTGTCGCTAAGACCATCCAATTGACATACACCACACAACACACATTTAAAGTGGAATATAACCCAGCATTTCAATTTTGTTCTAAAACATTATTTACAGCATATTATATGCAACCAGCATTTTTTTTTACTAGACCAGCATTCGAAGGGTTACACACAGAGCTTGAAAGTTCCCTGCAGTGAAATGCTGCTGCAGCCGAACTTTCCGATAATGATACATTTAAGTAAACACAAGATAAGTGAGGAATGTGACACATTCTCTGACTGTGCAGGAGCTGGTGGACACAGACAGACAGTCAAACCATGTCTCCCTGAATGAATGAATGAATGAATGAATGAATAAAACCAGTTATTAATAAAATGCAAAGTCAGCTCACAAAGCAAAAAAACTGTACTTTTGGGAAGCTATAACTTATAAATGAATAATAATACTTATGCACAAATGCAAATATGATAACCATATGGCATATAAAAAGTAGGAAAACATGTTTTTATTCAGAGATGGGTACTCGCGCCTATAGATTGTGATTATTGATAGGCGTAGATGTTGATGGCAGCTGCAACCTTAGAAAGGATGGTATCCCTAAACCACCAGAAACTTAAAATATATAACAATGACTAAGGTGCGCTTTAGGTACTCTTTAGGTACTTTTCAGACCAAGTGAAATAAAAGGTAGGTATTTATTATACAGATATACAAATACAGTTTGTGCAATAAATACAGATCATAGAAAAATCCAGGATCCTGTTTCATACAGCATTCACACAGACAGTCACACTGCAATAAACCAGCGGGTGAAAAGATATTTCACAGCTGGTACTGCTTGAATGAGAACTGCTATTCAACTGTCACCTCAGCCCCAGGGGACAAACTGACGTGCTTTAGCTTGTTCAAAACTGCATATATCACCACAATTGTTGAGTTCCGTATAGAGCAAGATAATTTGTCAGATGGAGTCACAAGTTCATAACTTTCTTATGCTGGATAATTCAGATTGCTTTAAATAAGCTGACATCAGTTAAAGATTTGCAGTTCAAGACATAATGTGGATCTTACCACCTCCGGGTAAATGATATTGAAAGTACCTCCAGGCCTCCGCTGTGAGTAGTGTGTGATATAGAGTGAATGGTTCAGCGTGGATGGTTTAGCGTGGGTAGTTAGCACAGGACCGCTCTATCCAGGTGGCTCCGGCCGGCAGCGTCCCCGGAGAGTCTGTGCGCAGTAGATCGAAAAGGTTGCGCTGGGTCAGCCGACCCGGTCCTGGAGCGCACGTTTCCGCGTCCACGTGGGATGTAGGAAGTCCGGACCCCAGTTTCTGATTGGTGGTGACGTCACTCCCCCTCAGCCAATTGCTTACGCGTTTCAGACGCTATATCTCTGACGAAGGACGCCGTATAGCGTCTGAAACGCGTAAGCAATTGGCTGAGGGGGAGTGACGTCACCACCAATCAGAAACTGGGGTCCGGACTTCCTACATCCCACGTGGAACGCGGAAACGTGCGCTCCAGGACCGGGTCGGCTGACCCAGCGCATCCTTTTCGATCTACTGTGCACAGACTCTCCGGGGACGCTGCCGGCCGGAGCCACCTGGATAGAGCGGTCCTGTGCTAACTACCCACGCTAAACCATCCACGCTGAACCATTCACTCTATATCACACACTACTCACAGCGGAGGCCTGGAGGTACTTGCAATATCATTTACCCGGAGGTGGTAAGATCCACATTATGTCTTGAACTGCAAATCTTTAACTGATGTCAGCTTATTTAAAGCAATCTGAATTATCCAGCATAAGAAAGTTATGAACTTGTGACTCCATCTGACAAATTATCTTGCTCTATACGGAACTCAACAATTGTGGTGATATATGCAGTTTTGAACAAGCTAAAGCACGTCAGTTTGTCCCCTGGGGCTGAGGTGACAGTTGAATAGCAGTTCTCATTCAAGCAGTACCAGCTGTGAAATATCTTTTCACCCGCTGGTTTATTGCAGTGTGACTGTCTGTGTGAATGCTGTATGAAACAGGATCCTGGATTTTTCTATGATCTGTATTGCACAAACTGTATTTGTATATCTGTATAATAAATACCTACCTTTTATTTCACTTGGTCTGAAAAGTACCTAAAGAGTACCTAAAGCGCACCTTAGTCATTGTTATATGTTTTTATTCAATATTATGTCAGGGTTTTAAACCACTTTACATTAGAACCTCAAATGGCTCTTTTACATGTAGGATTACATTCATTCCCTACCCCCTACAGATTTGTAATCTCGCAGCTATTATGTACAGCCAGAAATCTTATCACATCCTTCTGGGGTATTGACACCCCTCCATGGAACCTACACCTTCAACACACAACTAAATTAAATATCTCCATGGAACTCAAGCTTAGGCCCACAACTTTTAATAGACCTGCTATCTATAAAACCAAAATTCACTGGCCCACGATAACTCCTCTCACAGCTGCTAGAACCTCTATTACATAACCCTGACAATAAGCCCTTGGCACTCAAACTCGCCTACCGCAACCCTGAGATACCCCAGCATATTTTGCACTGGAACATGATATACCATATTGATACTACATGAAAAGAGTGGCTGGATAGTGTAATGGTTAAAGCGGACCCAAACCAAACATTTTTTTTAAATTAAAAATATTTAGTTGCACCACTCTGATACATACAAAGATAAATAAACACTCCTTCAAACCTATGAGCATTTCAGTGCATGCTTTTCATCCTTCTCTTTTAATAACTAGGGCTATACTGAGGGCAACCATTAGCAATTCCTCCATTGCCGGACATCACCTAATCCACCAGTTTGCCGGATTTTGGCCGACAATTTGAAAGGAAGGAAGGGGTTCCTACAATAAATGTAAAATATTTTATATTTGTCATCATGCAACTGAAAACAGGCTGCTATTTATTATTATAATTTAAAAAATAGATTTTATTTCTGAAATCTTGGGTCCACTTTAAGGGCTCTTCCTCTGACACAGGAGACCTGGGTTCAAATCTCGGCTCTGCCTGTTCAGTAAGCCAGCACCTATTCAGTAAGGAGTTTCTTGGGTAAGTCTCCTTAACACTGCTACTGCCTAATGAGTGCGCTGTAGTGGCTGCCTTGCAAGCGCTTTGAGTCCGACATGAGAAAGGTGCGCTATACAAATACTGCAATTATTATTATTATTATTAAAAGATGATTGGTCATTTAATTATAATCTAATATGATAAGTACTTAACCAAAGGAGCAAAACTAGTTATTTTTTTGTTTCTATAGTATGCCATGTTATGCTATATGTTTATTTTCTGCTATCAACAGGATATGTTACTTCAATTTTATGCATCCATTATTTGAGATTATATTCTTCATGGTATGTTATCTATGAATATTACTAACTCAAATAACTGAGCCAGCATCCTTACTGCGATGCAGGTTATATCTCTACTCTAAAAGAGCACTTGTTTTAATGGTCTACTGGTCCAACCTCCAAAATAGACCTGTAAGCAAAGTGATTGGTCGGCATCCTGCCTCTGCTCCAATCACGGATTTCAACTGGAAGAACCAGCTCTACCCAACCAGCCCTATTGGGTATGCCTGGTTGGCAATGGAGTTGGTCTTCTAGTACTGGACCACCACTTTCAAACTTGCATATCACACGATGTTCTTGATGTTTTTGTAGTTATTTTTTCTTAACTCAAATTTGCTATGTGGATGCTAATCCCAGCTGTTATTGTTATTTCAGTTTACTATAATGTCATTGTATAAGATACACTGTACTGCTTTTGCTTTACTTAATAAAAAATATCATAAAAAAAAAAAGTATTAGAGCAGAGGATCAACAGGACAGCCAAAAAACAACAATACGGCTTGACATACAACAGCTATGCTGATGACACCCAACTATATCTTTCATATAGTTGGACCCAGCTCCAACTATTAACACCTGTTTAGGTAAATTACAGCATTGGATGAGTGACAACTGGCTGAGACTAAATGCAGATAAAACGGAAGTCCTTCTAATCGGAGGGCAGCGCGTGACAACAAAACAACTTCACTTGCAGTCTTCACCAATGGGAATAGGAGGCACAGATCAACACAGCTCTGAGCATGTGCATAACCTGGGAGTTCTAATTGAGGGGAATTTAAACTTCAGAACTCACATCTCTGCTGTGGTGAAATCATCCTATTTTAACCTGAAGGACATTGCAAAAATCAAGCACCTCATTCCCCCCAGAAGATCTGCCAACCTTAGTTCATGCCATCATTACATCCCGACTGGACTATTGTAATGCTCTCTACACCGGCCTTCTGAAAAAAGGACTTGTACCGCCTACAGCTTATAAGAACACTGCTGCCAGACTGTTAACCAACCAACCAACCAACCAACCAACCCTGTCACTGCCACATAACACCAGTCCTGCACTGCTTTCACTGGGTACCAATAAAATGGAGAATCTTATTCAAGATCGGCCTACTGACATCTACATCACTACATAATCTTGGCCCTAAATACATGAAATAAATGCTGCAGCTGCATAGCAATCCCTGCAATTTTAGATCCACAGGTTCTAATAATCTAGTCATACCCAGAGTCCACCTGAAAACTTTTGGTCCCAGAGCCTTCTGTCGTGCCGCTCCTACATTATGGAACTCCTTACCTCAGCAGATCAGGACAGCTTCATCTCTGGAGTCTGGAGGTGTTCAAATCCAGACTGAAAACCCACCAGTTCAGTTTGGTATTTGCAGAAATATAATTTTTGTTGTGTAAATACTTCATCCAACTACCAATTACTGAATCTGAAAGCGTCTAAGCACTTTGAGTCCTATGGGAGAAAAGTGCTATAGAAATGTTATTGATATAGTTATTTAAAAGGAAATAAACATGTCAGCCTCCATATTCCTCTCACCTTTAGATTTCAGATTTTAAAGTGGCCTGAACCCCCCTCCGAAATTATACTTAAAGAGAATCTGTATTGTTAAAATCGCACAAAAGTAAACATACCAGTGCGTTAGGGGACATCTCCTATTACCCTCTGTCACAATTTCGCCGCTCCCCGCCACATTAAAAGTGGTTAAAAACAGTTTTAAAAAGTTTGTTTATAAACAAACAAAATGGCCACCAAAACAGGAAGTAGGTTGATGTACAGTATGTCCACACATAGAAAATACATCCATACACAAGCAGGCTGTATACACCCTTCCTTTTGAATCTCAATAGATCATTCTGTTTCTTTCCGCCTGCAGCTCTCATGCACTGAAGTGTCAGGCTGTTCGTTTCTTCCTGCAAACAGCTCTGCCCTTGTCTATAATTCCTCAGTATGCGAAAGCCCAGCCAGCTCAGAGGACGATTTATCCAGCTTGTAAAAGATAAGAGAGAAGAGAGAAGCTGCCCTGATCTAAATAACACACAGGCAGTGTGCATAGAGGGGCCTAGAGGGGGGAGTGCATAGCAGAACCACAACACTAAAGAACTTGGCAGCCTTCCAGACACAGGGCGACAAGTCAGACAGGGGAGAGATAAGCTGATTTATTACAGAGATGGTGATAGTAGAAAGTGCTGCAGTAAGCCAGAGCACATTAGAATAGGTTTTGGAACTTATCGGATGATAAAAAACAGGATGCAATTTTTGTTACAGAGTCTCTTTAAAGCCGCTAATCGTGGCTTTTGACATGATTGTCTATAGATGCGGCCAAACTACAGCGACTCCTCCGGCACCCAAATTATCAGATTCAATGGTTCCCGCCTCTGTTTATAGATTTTATTGGGCTATGTTACAGGGTAATTTGGCTAGTTAGCATCCGTGTTGTTGGCAAACTGAAATAAGTGATTGAGTTTACTTTACAGTGGTATGAACATAAAAACTTTATTTAAGTTTAAAGCATTAAACACAACATAAACCCATAGTTATAAAAAAAAGGGAAAGGTAGAGCGCTTAACAACTCTATTTGCCGAACAACTCTCAAACGTATTTGCCGATCGAAACTGGTTGGCCATCCAATCTGGTGAAGCGTATACAGTTTCTTATGAACTTTGAATAATTTTGCATGAAGATTTTTATGAAGGATTTTTCCATGGAACTTTTCTTGATATCCTGAGAGGAAAATATATTTAGAGACTCTTTTCTATATTATATATGTTTTATTTATTTTGCATATTATGAGATTGCTCTGTTTTTCCCATGTGCTATTTTAACAGGGAGGCATGGCTTAGCATCTAAGTGGCTGTATGGGCTAGAGTTGTTGAGCGCTTTACCCCCTTTCCCCTTTTTATATCTTTTGACTGAGTTACACACTCTGTATGGTAGATAGCGATCCAACTAATTTGATGTTACTTCTGGAAGTACAGTATATAACATAAGGTTTTACTGCAGGTTTGTAAATTAATATTAGTGAGGAGCGCACGGTGAAAACCCCCTTTTATTTAAAAAACCCATAGTTACATAGTTATTTGGGTTGAAAAAAGACATATGTCCATCAAATTGAACCATAAAATAAAGTACAACACCAGCTTGCACCCTCGCATATCCCTGTTGATCCAGAGGAAGGCGAAAAACCCTTACAAGGCATGGTCCAATTAGCCCCAAAGGGAAAAAAATCCTTCCTGACTCCAGATCACAATCAGATAAAAGCCTTGGATCAACGCCAACAGGCATTACCTGGTAATTATAGCCATGGGTGTCTTTCAACACAAGGAAAGCACCTTAAACCCAGATATAGAATTTGCCATAAATACTTCCTGTGGCAATACATTCCACATTTGAATCACTCTTACTATCCTAAATAAATGGCTAAAACATTTTCCAACCATGCACAGATCATGTCCCCTAGTCCTTTGTAAAAGCCTAGGGACAGAAAGTTAATCCGCCAAACTTTTATATTGCCCTCTGATGTATTTATACATGTTAATTAGATCTCTTCTAAGGCGTCTTTTCTTCAGACTAAATAAGCCTAGTTTATCTAACTTTTCTTGACAATTGAGACCTCCCATCTCTCTAATCAATATTGTTGCTTATCTCTGCACCTACTCTAAAACTGCAATATCTTTCCTGTAAAGTGGTGCCCAGAACTGAATTCCATTTTCCAGATCAGACCTTACTAGAGAATTAAACGGGCAATATTATTCTAGCTCCGAGTTTTTATTTCCCTTTTAATGCATCCCAAAATGTCATTGGCTTTGGCTGCAGCAGCTTGGCATTAAATACGATTATTTAACTTGTTGTTGACGACTACTCCTAAGTCCTACTACAAGTTTGCTGCAGCTGTACCCATCTGTATCTTGTTTATTTTGTATGGTGCTAGATGATTGGTACGACCAAAATGCATCACTTTACATTTTTCTACATTGAATTTCATCTGCCATTTATGTGCCCATCCTATTCAGATCCTGTTGCAATATATCACTATCCTCTTGAGAGTTGATGATTCACACAATTTTGTATCATCTGCAGAAATAGCAACATTGCTTTCTACTTCATCTACTAGGGCATTAATAAATAAAGAGCACTGGACCCAGCACTGACCCCTGTGGGACCCCACTGCTAACAGTCACCCATTTTGAATATGATCCATTGACCACAACTCTTTTTCTGTCCATTAGCCAGTTCCTTTTAGGATCACTTCTGTAGCCTGCCTTGGTTGCAGTTCCACTGCAACCAGGCAGTTCTGAATTTCCTGCATGCATATTGTTGCATAATATTGCTTGCATTTGTAATGAGAATCCTTTCCTTCTGCTGTCAGCTTGCAGCCTTCAATCAGACTAGCACAGGATTGAGTGGTTACCATTCAGCTGTGTGGGAATTTGCATGTCTGCCCTCATTAGCTGATGCCCATAGAAACACCTGCTCCTCCTTTCAGGCCGTGCCCATCATAGCTTTCAGCTCTGCCTTAGCTGGTTGCTGGGTATTTCAGGTGAATTGTATTGTTTAACCTTGTCTTGCCTGCTTGGACATTTGCTGTACCCCCGGGGGTACAGTGAAGTTCTACCGATCCTGATAGCTTGAATTCTGCCATCACCACGTTGGTGACTGGTAGTATTCCTGCTGGTCCTGTTCCTGTGGCCGTAACTGTAGCAGTGGTTGCTATTAGTTTCGCTCATTCTTGTTTGTCTTGTACATGCCAGTGTGGATGTTTGCTATTGCTGGGGCAGCAATTAGATTGGCAAACAATCCTCCTGTCTGTCTGTTCCTGCTAGTCCTGTTTCTGTGGACATAACTATAAGCTGTGGTTGCTATTAGTTACACTTCTTCCTTCAGGCTAGGTTCACAGTAGGATGTGAACCTAGATTGGCAAGCATTCCGTCTGTCTGTCTGTTGTCTCTGCTTGTTACTCAGTGTGGTGGACATCAGATGCTCAATGAGGCGATCACACTGTGCAGCCATTGTATCTTGTTTGTTTGTGGCAGTTATCGAAAGCTCAGAGCGCCGGTCGCTCTGAGCAATCTTGCTCCCTTGTTCATAGCTCCTAGTGTGATCTGTGTAACTTCCTCCACAAGAGCATTCCGCTCTACTACCTAATATTACCTAGCTGCATAGTCTTATTGGCTCTTGGTGATATAGCTGCCTTCTACGTCAGCTTGTATGCCTTGCTTGCCTAAGTCCTAATTAGGGCCAGCTAGTGGTATGCCAGGCAGGGACAGCTAGGTGAAGAGCGAGATCTCTAGCCTGGGGCACACACGCTGACTCTGAAAGTTATACCACCAAGCCTTACAGTTCCCTATCCATGCACACAGACCCTTTCCCAGTCCTCGCATTCTCAACTTTTCAGACTTTTGTGGGGAACTGTGTCGAAGGCCTTTGCAAAGTCCAAATACAGTGGGATGTGAAAGTTTGGGCAACCTTGTTAATTGTGATGATTTTCCTGTATTAATCGTTGGTTGTTACGATAAAAAATGTCAGTTAAATATATTATATAGGAGATACACAGTGATATTTGAGAAGTGAAATGAAGTTTATTGGATTTACATGAAGTGTGCAATAATTGTTTAAACAAAATTAGGCAGGTGCATAAAAAGAAAATAAATCAATATTTAGTAGATCCTCCTTTTGCAGAAATTACAGCCTCTAAACGCTTCCTGTAGGTTCCAATGAGAGCCTGGATTCTGATTGAAGGTATTTTGAACCATTCCTCTTTACAAAACATCTCTAGTTCATGCAGGTTTGATGGCTTCCGAGCATGGACAGCTCTCTTTAACTCACACCACAGATTTTCATTTATATTCAGGTCTGGAGACTGAGGTGGCCATTCCAGAATTTTGTACTTGTTTCGTTGCATGAATGCCTTAGGGGATTTTGAGCAGTGTTTAGGGTTTGTTGTCTTGTTGAAAGACCCAGCCCTTGCACAACTTCAGCTTTGTCACTGATTCCTGGACATTGGTCTCCAGAATTTGCTGATACTGAATCCATGCACTCCTCAGCTGTGACAGGATTCCCAGTCCCTGCACTGGCCACACAACCCCAAAGCATGATGGAACCACCACCCTATTGTACTGTAGGTAGCAGGTATTTTTTCTTGGAATGCAGTGTTTTTTTCCTCCATGCATAACGCCCTTGTTATGCCCAAATAACTCAATTTTAAGTTTCATCAGTCCACAGCACCTTATTCCAAAATGAAGCTGGCTTGTCCAAATGTGCTTTAGCATACCTCAAGCGGCTCTGTTTGTGATGTGGGCGGAGAAAAGGCTTCCTCTGCATCACTCTCACATACAGCATCATCTTGTGTAAAGTGCGCCGAATGGTTGAACAATGCACAGTGACTCCATCTGCAGCAAGATGATGTTGTAGGCCTTTGGTGCTGGACTGTGGGTTGACTCTGACTGTTCTCACCATTTGTCGCTTCTGTCTATTTGAGATTTTTCTTGGTCTGCCACTTCGAACCTTAAAGGAAACCTAAACTGAGAGGGATGTGGATCTTTCCTTTTAAACAATACCAGTTGCCTGTCAGTCCTGCAGCAGTGGCTGAATAACACACCTGAAACAAGCATGCAGCTAATCCAGTCTGACTTCAGTCAGAGCACCTGATCTGCATGCTTGTTCAGGGGCTGTGGCTAAAATTATTAGAGACACAAAATCGTCAGGTAACTGGTATTATTTTAAAAGGAAAATACTATATCCTTCTCAGTTTAGATACCCTTTAACTTGAACTGAGTCTGTGGTCTTCCATTTCCTTAATATGTTCCTAACTGTGAAAACAGACATCTGAAATCTCTGAGACAGATTTCTGTATCCTTCCCCTAAACCATAATGGAGAACAATCTTTGTCATTTGAGAGTTGTTTTGAGACCCCCATGTTGCTATTCTTCAGAGAAAATTAAGAGGAGGGAAACTTACAATTGTTTCCCTTAAATACTTTCTCATAATTGGATTCACCTGTGTATGTAGGTCAGGGGTCACGGAGCTTACCAAGACAATTCTCATGGCAAGGGACAGAGGGGAATGTTCCATCCTAATCCTGTTGGATCTCTCAGTGGCTTTTGATACAGTTGACCATGAAATCCTGCTTAACAGACTGCAGGAGTACTGTGGCATCAGTGGATCAGTCCTCCAGTGTTTCAGATCATTCCTGACTGACAGAACACAGAGAGTATCCCTAGGACCTATAATGTCCAAACCTGCACCTCTACAATTCGGTGTGCCACAAGGATCAATCCTATCCCCTCTGCTGTTTGCAATCTACATGTTGCCACTCGGTACACTTATCCAACGACATGGCCTGACGTACCACTGCTACGCCGATGACACACAGCTATACCTGTCCTTCAAACCTGGTGGAACAGACCCTACTCCAAAAATAAACTCTTGCTTAGCTGAGCTACAGGCATGGATGAATGATAACTGGTTGAAACTGAATGCTGACAAAACTGAGGTCCTCTTTGTCCAAAGCCAGTGCTCGCCATCAAAACAGCTCTATCCTAAAGCAACACCAATCAGGATTGGGAATTCAGACATAAACAGCTCCAACCTTGTGCGCAGCCTTGGCGTACTAATCGATGGGGATTTAAGTTTCAGAAACCAAATTTCATCTGTAGTTAAATCTTCCTACTTTCATCTGAAGAACATTGCAAAGATTAAACATCTGATTCCCCCAGAGGATCTTCCAACCCTAGTTCACGCCTTCATCACATCACGGCTGGGTTACTGCAATACTCTTTATGCTGGCCTCCCCAAAAAGGACCTGCGTCACCTGCAATTAGTGCAGAATGCTGCTGCCAGATTGCTAACAAACCAGCCTCGCCACTGTCACATTACACCGATCCTTCGCTCACTGCACTGGCTACCAGTAGAATGGAGAATACTCTTCAAGATTGGACTGCTGACATTCAAATCCCTGCACAATCTGGGCCCTGGATACATGAAGGACTTGCTGAAGCTGCACCACACCTCTCACAACCTCAGATCAGCAAGTTCTGTGTACTTGGTCACTCCCAGAGTGCACCTCAAAAAATCTGGAGATAGAGCCTTCTGTCATGCTGCCCCTGCTCTTTGGAACTCCCTGCCACACCCAGTAAAGACAGCACCATCCCTGGAGCTATTCAAATCCAGACTGAAAAGCTACCTGTTTAGCCTGGCATTTCCGGACTTATAAAATTCTTCCTCTGTACCACGATGGTCGGAGCCATGCTTATGCGCTTTGAGTCCTATGGGAGAAAAGCGCTCTACAAATGTTATTTGTTGTTGTTGTTAGTGCATATAGGCTACTAGTCTTATATATGTAGGCAGACCCCCCCCCCCCCCCCCTTAGTATATATAGGCTGCCTATATATACTAAAGGGGGATCTGTCTACATAAACAAGACCAGCAGCCTATATACACTAAGGGGGATCTGCCTATTATAGGCAGATGCCTCTCTTAGGCCCCGTTTACACTTAATCAGTAGGTATGCGTTACTGTGCGTTAGTATGCGTTAGTACGCGTTTTTTTCCATAGCAGTGCATTGGGAAGAAGCTTTCAGTTAAAACACGTTAATTGTGAAAGGAGCCATAGGAACACATGGGACTTACTTTGAAAATCAGTTTTCTTTCCGTTTTAACTGAGAGCAACTGATTAAGTGTAAAAGGGCCCTAAGTGTATATGTAGGCAGATCCCCTTTAGTGTATATACAGGGGATCTGCCTATATATACACTAAATGGGGGATCTGCCTTCATATACAAGACTAGTAGCCTATATACACTAAGGGGGGAATCTATCTATTTTAGGCAGATCCCCCCCCCCCCCCCTAGTGTATATAGGCTACTAGTCTTGTAGGCAGATCCCACCTTTAGTGCATATATATTAGGCAGACCCCTCCTTAGTGTATAGGCAGCATGGTGGCGTAGTGTTTAGCTCTCTCGCCTTGCAGCACTGGGTCCCTGGTTCGAATCCCGGCCAGGGCACTATCTGCAAGGAGTTTATATGTTCTCCCCGTGTCTGTGGGGGTTTCCTTCGGGCACTCGGGTTTACTCCCACACCCCAAAAACATACAGATAAGTTAATTGGCTTCCCCCTAAAAAATTGTCCCTAGACTATGATACATGCACTACACAATACGTACATACATACATACATAGACATATGAGTATGCTAGGGACTAGATTGTGAACCCCTCTGAGGGACAGTTAGTGACAAGACAATATATACTCTGTACAGCGCTACGTAATATGTCGGCGCTATATAAATAATTAAATAGTGTATATATAATATATACACTAAGGGGGGATCTGCCTACATATACAAGACTAGTAGCATATATACACTAAGGGGGGGATATGCCTATTATAGGCAGATCCCCCCCCCCCTTAGTGTATATAGGCTACTAGTCTTGTAGGCAGATCCCCCCTTTAGTGTGTATGTATATAGGCAGACCCCACTTTGCAAAAGTATTCGACCCCCTTGAAGTTTTCCACATTTTGTCATATTACTGCCACAAACATGAATCGATTTTATTGGAATGCCACGTGAAAGACCAATACAAAGTGGTGTACACGTGAGAAGTGGAACAAAAATCATACATGATTCCAAACATTTTTTTACAAATCAATAACTGCAAAGTGGGGTGTGCGTAATTATTCAGCCCCATTTGGTCTGAGTGCAGTCAGTTGCCCATAGACATTGCCTGATGAGTGCTAATGACTAATTAGAGTGCACCTGTGTGTCATCTAATGTCAGTACAAATACAGCTGCTCTGTGACTGCCTCAGAGGTTGTCTAAGAGAATATTGGGAGCAACAACACCATGAAGTCCAAAGAACACACCAGACAGGTCAGGGATAAAGTTATTGAGAAATTTAAAGCAGGCTTAGGCTACAAAAATATTTCCAAAGCCTTGAACATCTCACGGAGCACTGTTCAAGCGATCATTGAGAAATGGAAGGAGTATGGCACAACTGTAAACCTACCAAGACAAGGCCGTCCATCTAAACTCACAGGTCGAACAAGATGAGCGCTAATCAGAAATGCAGTCAAGAGACCCATGGTGACTCTGGACGAGCTGCAGAGATCTCAGGTGGGGGAATCTGTCCATAGGACAACTATTAGTTGTGCACTGCACAAAGTTGACTCTTATGGAAGAGTGACAAGAAGAAAGCCATTGTTAACAGAAAAGCATAATAAGTCCCGTTTGCAGTTTGCCACAAGCCATGTGTGGGACACAGCAAACATGTGGAAGAAGGTGCTCTGGTCGGATGAGACCAAAATGGAACTTTTTGGCCAAAATGCAAAACGCTATGTGTGGCAGAAAAGTAACACTGCACATCACTCAGAACACACCATCCCGACTGTCAAATATGGTGGTGGCTTTATGAATAAATGCTCCTGCACCAATGGCTGAAGATGTGCAGCGATCCACCTTGGAGTAACAAGTTATATTGCAGAAACTCCATATGATCCGCACCATCAATGGTCCATCTTTATTTATCCACTTAAAACATGATAAAAAAGTATAGTGGGTAAGTACAAGGTGACGCACAGGCGTTTCGGACTGCTTGGTCCTTTCTCAAACCATCACAGACCCACACTATTAGTACATGTTAAAAATCACAGTAATATAGCACACAAACGGACCACATAGAGAACTACATCAATATCATAAATACATATGGAATCAGGAATCAGGAATTCTTTATTTCGCCAAGCATGACTGGGTCATGCCCGGAATTGAGTTTGGCACAGTACATATAGCTCAGAGAGACAGCAATAGGTAGCATATAACAGCAGAACAGAAGTTGCATTACACTTAAACACAGAGGACAAGCATTTACATTCACATTCATTGCACTGATAAAAGACAAAGGATGGCCTATCATTAGTTATTGTGTGCAGATGGGAGTATGTGGAGGGAATTGAGGAGGCTGACGGCCGCGGGAAAGAAAGAGTTACTGTGTCTGGAAGTCCTTGTAGAAATGGCCCGGAGCCTCCGTCCCAGTGGGAGCTGACAGAAGTAGCGGTGGCCCGGGTGAGTTGAATCGTTAGCGATCCTCAGCGCCCTCGATCTCAGCCTTCTCTTGTGTAGGATGTCAAGTGGGGGAAGAGGTCTCCCAATGACCCTCTCAGCTGCCCTGATAACTCTCTGAAGTGTGAGCCTGTCGCTGACGGTGGCGCCAGTGTACCAGGCTAGGATGGAGGAGCAGAGAATCGATTCAATGGTTGCGGAGTAGAAGCTGATCAGAATCTCTGGGGCCATGCCGAACTTCCTCAGCTGACGAAGGAAGTAGAGTCTCTGCTGGGCTTTCCTTTGGATGGCGGTGATGTTAGGCCTCCAGCTGAGGTCACTGGAGATGGTAGTGCCCAGGAGACGGGCACAAGGCACTCTGGCCACTTCCGTACCATCAATGTGAATTGGTGGTGGGGTGGGCGCGGACTTCCTGAAGTCAACAATTAGCTCGACAGTTTTTGTAGTGTTCAGCACTAGCTTGTTCTCCTTGCACCATTGGGAGATTCTTTCCACCTGCTGACTGTACTCCTGGATGTTGTCCTTGGTGATGAGACCGACAATGGTGGTGTCGTCGGCGAACTTGATAACCTTGACTGAGTCCGCGTTGGATCTGCAGTTGTTCGTATAGAGGGAGAACAGCAGTGGAGACAAGACACAGCCCTGAGGGGCACCTGTATTCATGGTCATGGATTGTGAGTGGATGTCACCCAGCCTGACAGTTTGGGACCTGTTGTTGAGAAAGTCTGTGATCCAGAGGCGCAGGCTTGGGTGCACACCAAGTGTGGCTAGTTCTTCCTGTAGGATGCGTGGGCAAATAGTGTTATACATGAGATGCATGAGATGCTTACCACCAATCAGGGAACATCTAGAATAAGGTAGCTGTAAACGTGCATAAATAAAGATTTTCAACACATGGACATATACCATATATAACCTCAAAGTTACCTTAGACACTCACCACTGTTATCCCCGTTATAAACACAGGAAAACATTCAAAACGGATGACCGTGTCCAAAGAAAAGTATGGCCTATCAGAATCCCCATAGCGTTGTAAGAGCCAATCAGCATGCCACAAATATGCCATCCATGTCCCCTGCATACCGCCAGCCAATCCCAGCGTAGAGTATGAAAAACGTGCCTATGGGATGACAGCCGACAGGGTCCGCAATGGAGACAGTGTATTAAAACGTGGAGGTGTGTACTCACGCCATCCACCAAACACCGCCGGCGGAATCCATAATCAGATGTTGGAGGCGTGCACCAATGCTCTCCGCCAATAGCAGTCTGGCCAACAACGTCCGCTCCAGTGTAAGCCATAGGCCACCAGTGATACGTAAACAAAGGCGTATCCACCTTGGCCAACCAATCACTGCATCGCCGACAACGTCCGCACATAAGGAAGTCCACGGTGCACATAGGGGCGGCTCCTCGATTGGCGTCTCCGCCAGTCGAGTCACCGCCTCACATTTCAAAAACGTAAACAAAAGGGCGGATCCTAGAACACTGAATCCGCCAATCCAAAGTGCGCCGACAGCGTCCGCCACTACATAGATGGCTAGGCTTAAATTCAAAAAATTGTCGCATCAAAAAGGCAGGGAGCGTGTGCCAATTAGTCGTAGGCATAGATGACACAATGTAGCATGCTGTAAAAGGCCACAAAAAAGCACAATAATGTGCATTATAAAAACGCCAATACTCTACCATATCCCAGAGAGCGTCCCCTGGTGGTGAAAGTAGAAAATTACTCATACTAAAATCAAATTAAATTAGACAAATCATAATCCCTATTTAGACCCTTAGGTACTAAAGTGTCAAGTTTTTTAATCCAAGTTGTGATAATCGGTGGCCTTTTATACAAAAATGTTCAGAGACATATAGTTCCCTGTTGTTATTTCTGATATTGGACTTATGTGAAGACAACCTATCCCTAAGTGCCTGGGTGGTTTTGCCTACATACCCCAAACCGCAGGGACATTTAAGCAAATATATAACAAATTTGGACTCGCAAATATAGAGACCTTTAATTTTAAACTTAGTCCCTCGGCTGGGGTGGGTAAACACATCACCCTTCACAATGTAACTACACAAGTGACATCCATACAAGGGAATGTCCCATTTCTTTTAATCTCTTTGGTAATCAAAGGACCTAAATCATTTTTAACCAGCTAATCTCTCAAAGAAGGTGTCTTTTTAAAGGATAACAATGGCCAATCATGAATCTCCCTGACACAGGGCAAACCCTGTCTCAGTATTGGCCAATGTTTGTTGATAATGTGGCCAATTTTCTCAGATAGCACGTTATAGATCGTAACACAAGGTAATCTCTCTGTGACCCCTAATCTCACACCCCCCTGTCGTGAAAACAGTCTGCCACCCTGTTTATACTTAAAGGTATCCTGTAAGCAAGTTATGGGATAGCCCCGGGCAAGAAATTTGGACTTCATCTCCTTAAGTCTCTGTTGCCTCACTTCTAAGTCATCCACAATCCTCTCTACCCTCTTAAATTGCCCCTTAGGTATGTTAAAACGCACATGAGGGGGATGGAAGCTGGTAAAGTGAAGAGTAGAATTTCTGTCCGTCTCCTTGACGTAAAGGTCCGTGGAGAGCCGCCCCTCCTTTTTCATCACCCAAACGTCAAGGAAGCTCACCTTAGACTGGTCACAATGAACCGTCAGTTCAATAGTAGGACATTTAGTGTGCAGTTCCTCCACAAAGGCCTCTAGGCTCGAACGCAGCCCCCTCCACAGCAAAAAAATATCATCAATGTATCGTTGCCATAGCAACGCATACTTAAAAAAAAGGGTACTCTAGTAGACGAAGGCCTCCTCGTATAGTCCCATGAGGAGATTTGCATAGGAAGGGGCCACGTTCGAGCCCATCGCCGTACCTCTGCGCTGCACATAAAAAGAAGATTCAAACAAAAATAATTATTTCTCAAAATAAATTCTAACAAGGTCAGCAAAAACTTTCTCTGTTTATTATCAAAATCAGCATAAAGCATGAGATAAAAATCAACTGCCTCCAAGCCCCCATCATGAGGAATGGCAGTATATAAGCTACTGACATCCATCGTGACCAGCCAGGTGTCTTGTTCCAACTCTCCAACTCCTGCAATAGTTTCCAAAAAGTGTTGGGTATCTCTCAGATAGGAATGTAAATTGACAACAATGGGTCTTAATATTTTATCCCAAAAAATGGCAATATTCGAAAAAATGGAATCAATCCCCGAAACTATGGGGCGTTCTGGGGGGTCAACAAGTCGTTTATGGATTTTGGGCAATATGTAAAGTATGGGGATTCTGGGGGATATTTTAGTCAAAAACCTCCTCAAATTCTTATCAATAATCCCATCTTCTTCAGCCTCATTCAGTATCTGATTAATTTTCTGCCCAATCTCATATGTCGGATCTCCAGGTAATATTTGATAAACATTCTCCTCACTAAGTTGCCTCAGAATCTCTGCCTTATATTTCACAGTATCCATAATAACAGCACCACCTTTGTCTGCTGATCTAATAGCGATTAATTTATTCTTAGCTAAGGAAGAGATTGCCTGAGGTTCCTGAAAAGAAGGATTATTAGTAATGTTACGACATTTCTTGGCCTCAAAGTCCATCTGTAAGTTGATAGGAAGGTGGATGGAGCCAAATACAGGGCAATCTTGGAAGAAAACCTCTTGGAGTCTGCAAAAGACTTGAGACTGGGGCGGAGGTTCACCTTCCAGCAGGACAACGACCCTAAACATAGGAATGGTTTATAACGAAACATATCCATGTGTTAGAATGGCCCAGTCAAAGTCCAGATCTAAATCCAATCGCAAATCTGTGGCAAGATCTGAAAACTGCTGTTCACAAACGCTGTCCATCTAATCTGACTGAGCTGGAGCGGTTTTGCACAGAATAATGGGCAAGGATTTCAGTCTCTAGATGTGCAAAGCTGGTAGAGACATACCCTTAAAGACTGGCAGCTGTAATTGCAGCAAAAGGTGGTTCTACAAAGTATTGACTCAGGGGGCTGAATAATTAAGCACACCCCACTTTGCAGTTATTTGTAAAAAATGTTTGGAATAATGTATGATTTTTGTTCGACTTCTCATGTGTACACCACTTTGTATTGGTCTTTCAAGTGGAATTCCAATAAAATTGATTCATGTTTGTGGCTGTAATGTGACAAAATGTGGAAAACTTCAAGGGGGCTGAATACTTTTGCAAGCCACGGTGTGTGTGTGTGTGTGTGTGTTTGTGTGTGTATGTATATATATATATATATATATATATATATATATATATATATATATATATATATATATATATATATATATATATATATATATATATATATATATATATATATATATATATATATATATATATATATATATATATGCATATGCCAAAATCATCAATATTAAAACAATAAAAGGCTTGAACTACTTCAGTTGTGTGTATTTGAATCTAAAATATATGAAAGTCTAATGTTTATCAGTACATTACAGAAAATAATGAACTTTATCACAATATGCTAATTTTTTGAGAAGATCCTGTATATGTGTGTATATGTGTATGTATATATATATATATATATATATATATATATATATATATATATATATATATATATATATATATATATAATGTGTGTGTGTGTGTGTGTGTGTGTGTGTATATGTATGTATGTATATATATATATATATATATATATATATTATATATATATATATATATATATATATATATATATAATATATATATATATACACACACCGTGTCACAGCCAGGTCAGGGCAGGGTGGCTGGCGCTGGCACACCGCGCGCTTCCATCCTCCTATCACGGGGCCGGCGCGGGGCAGAGACTCTCACACTGCCTCCAAGAGGCCGCAGCAGTTCCTGGTCTTCGCCCCCATCACCCCCAGCGGCACCAGGGGGCGTAGCCAGAGGGAGACAGACCGTGCGTGCAACCAAGCCGGAGCATGCAGCCGCCGACCGCCGCAAGTAAGAAAAAAAATTACAATATGCAGCCAGGGCGGCAGGAGAGCGGCGCGGCGCCCCCCCCTGGAAGCCGGCGGCCCGGCTCCCTGAGCGATCGCTCCGGTCGCTCAGGTCAAAGGCTGGCCCTGATTATTGTGCACTTTATGTAAATCCAATAAACTTCATTTCACTTCTAAAATATCACTGTGTGTGTCTCCTATATGATATATTTAAAGAGAAACTCCAACCAAGAATTGAACTTAATCCCAATCAGTAGCTGATACCCCCTTTTACATGAGAAATAGAATGCTTTTCACAAACACACCATCAGGGGGCGCTGTGTGACTGATTTTGTACTGAAACCCCTCCCACAAGAAGCTCTGAGTACCGCGGTACTCTGGGCAAACTGCCACAATGTAACAAGGCTCACAGACAGGAATTAGCTGTTTACAGCTGTCTCTAACAGCCAAAACAGCTAGGAGCGGCTACATAACCTGCCCACAGTAAAAATGTCACCATGTAATAAATGTCAGAATGTAAATCAGGGAGAGGAAAGATTTTACACTGGGCAAACACTGACTAAATCATTTATACATAATTATTGTAAAAACGAAGCACTTTTGTATTACATTATTTTCACTGGAGTTCCTCTTTAAATTACATTTTTTATCGTAACAACCAACGATTCATACAGGAAAATCATGACGATTAACAAGGTTGCCCACACTTTCACATCCCACTGTATGTATTGTGTAGTGCATGTATCATAGTCTAAGGCCAATTTTAAGGGGAAGCCAATTAACTTATCTGTATGTGTTTTGGATGTGGGAGTTGTGGTGATATAGTTGTGGACATTGGTTAGACAGGCAAACGTGAGGGGTTAATTAAATAATTTTAGGAAAATCATGACGATTAACAAGGCTACCCAAACTTTTGCATTCCACTGTATCATATCTACAGCATTCCCAATATCCACACTAGCGTTCATCACCTCATAAAAGCTGAGCATGTTAGTCAAACAGGACCTGTCCTTGGTAAACCCAAGCAGATGCTGAGAAATACATTATTTTCTGCCATGACGTCTTGTATAGTGTCTCTTAGTAATCCCTCAAATAGTTTGCAAACAACTAACGTTAAAGGGAACCTGAAGCGAGGGAAATTATTTAAAATAATGACGTAGCTGCAAATGAATATTACATACTTACCTCGCCATCAGTTCCTATCAGAGGCTCACCATTTTCTTCATACAGTGACCCCTTCCAGTTCTGACAATATTTTGTCAGAACTGAAATATACCAGTTGTTGTCAGTTATATATCAGCAGCTGTCAGTTACAACTGAATATGCAAGGTATTGTCCATGTTTCCCTATGACTCAAGTGGGTGATTATCACGCTGGGCGTGACAAGATAACAGGTACAGTAAATACAATACAGAAAACTAGACCAGTCAGTACTTTTGCACAAGTTGTCGGGTACAAAATCATTAAACAAATCATAGTCACTTCGAGCAGGGTCATACACGTATATCAGATGTCAGTGAAATCACATGGATCAGTCAATAACTGAGTCAGAGACAGGCCGAGTCGGTAACGGTAATCAGATGACTGAGGTACAGAATCGTCAGGCTAGAGCGGAGTCAAGAGGCAGGCAAAAGTCGGTACACAGATAAATATACAATAGGTATGTTTTCCTAGTAAATTACAATTTACAGCTATAAATGATCAACTTAACGACTGACTAACTGGAGTACATACAGTATATATGGTGTGTACCACCATATATGATGTAGCTCAAGAAGCTAGCTAGGGCCAAGAACCAGCGAACTGATTAGTATCAAGGCCAGTGAGCAACTGAAGCTCCTGGCCTCTGCCGCGGTTTCTGGTTCAAAAGTGGGTTCATGCTTCCATCTGCTGAAAAGCTTTATGGTGATGAAGATTTCATTTTTCAGCATGACCTGGTACCTGCTCACAGTGCCAAAACCACTGGTAAATGGTTTACTGACCATGGTATTACTGTGCTCAATTGGCCTGCCAACTCTCCTGACCTGAACCCCATAGATAAACTGTGGGGTATTGTGAAGAGAAAGTTGAGAGACGCAAGACCCAACACTCTGGATGAGCTTAAGGCCGCTATCAAAGCATCCTGGGCCTCCATAACACCTGAGCACCGCCACAGGCTGATTGCCTCTATGCCACGCCGCATTGAAGCAGTCATTTCTGCAAAAGGATTCCCGACCAAGTATTGAGTGCATAACTGAACATAATTATTTGAAGGTTTGTTTTTTTTTTAATATTTTTTATTAGCAGAAAGTTATAAGTTAACAACTGTAAACAATCATATATCCGGGGGGGCGTGGCTGCCGGCGGAGCGGATGGTGGCATAGGAGAAGAGCTCCGATCCCACTCTATCTAAAGCGGCTATTTACGGCGACCGGACTGCCAAAACAGCGACATAGGATGGCGGAGGAGGAAAATATGGAGCTGGAAGTCTCAAAAAAACGGAAGAAAGGCGCAAACAGACCTCAGAAATTAACAGACTTCTTCCCGGGGAAGCCGCGCGAGCGGGCCCAAAATGGCACCGGAAGAGGCACAGCACCAGTAGCTGACAAGCAGGCGGAGGCAAGTGGAGGTTCCGACCTCATCGCGGAGAATACTACCGGAGAGTCAGGAGAGTCCTCACCCACGGAGGGTACACCGTCCTCTAGGAGCCCGGCGAAATCCAGGCAACGTCTACAAGAGAGAGACCCCGATATCACCAATGAGGTAGGCCTAGCTCTAACCCGGGATCTCCCTGATACCGAACCCCCACACCTGAATATAGAGGGTTTCCCTGCCTCTGACCAGTCGGTGTCTCAAGAATTCATTAAAGAGATACTGCTTTCTTTCAAGCAATCGATCTCTGCAGAGATAAACTCACTGGCAATCTCATTCCAGAAATCACTAACTGACATAAGGGAGAGACTGTCTTATACAGAAGACCAAGTTGCTGGTCTGACCCAGGAACATAATAAAGTGGTGGAATGCATGGATGTCCAATCAAACGACATTTCTTGGCTTAAAACCAAAGTGACGGATTCAGAAGACAGGAACCGTCGCAACAATTTAAAATTTAGGGGCATAGAGGAATCCATCACATCTGAAGCTCTACATGATTTCATCAAAGGTCTCTTAAAGGCAACCTTACCTAACACCAGCGAAATATAATTTGCATTGGATCGTGTACACAGACTCCCAAAAGCTAAGTTTCTACCAGATTCTACTCCAAGGGATGTGATCGCAAGATTTGTTTTTTTTTCAAACAAAGGAAGCCTTGCTATCAGTTGTAAGAGCAAATGGCTCGCTCCCAGCACCATATCAACATCTCCAATTATATATAGATCTCTCTCAAGTTACCTTAAACAACCGAAGGATGTTAACCCGATTACTAAAGTACTGCGTCAACACCATATCCCCTATAGATGGGGATACCCCACAAAAATTTTGATATCCCATGGGGGCAACAAACTCTCGATCACTACCACAGAGGACGGCCTTTTAGCCCTCAAACGCCTTAAATTACCACCTCCACAAGACTTACTGTCTCTGCATAATCCTCCTTAAGTTTCCAAGATGCAACAAGGATGGCAACGAGCACCACATAGATAGAAGTGGGCTCACGTTCTCACCTGTGTTATCTCCCAGCCAAGGCTGAACTTTGTATCAAGTTCTACCCACAGAGGCTCAGTCCTCAAAAGGGTGTCTTGAATCCCCTACGGTGTCTTCCAGGGGATACTGAGTTAATATTATGAGGTTAAGGTTATTATATGTTTGTTATATTATTATGTATATGGTTTCTACTGGTCTACCCTATATGATCTGTGCTATATATATATATGTCTGCACAAGAAAGGTGCACGCTTCTAATTGGATATCTCTCATCTAGCAGCAGCTCCCACCCCAAATATGGAACTTAAACTGCTTTCAATTAATACAAAAGGCCTTAATACCCCCTTTAAAAGAAACATGTTTTGGAAGGAGGCCATACAAGCAAAAGCTAATGTAATCTTTGCCCAGGAGACACACTTGGTAGATGCTCAGGCTCATTACTGCCGCCATCATGCATTCCCTCACACATATTTTAGCAACTTCCATAAAAAAAAAGAGGTGTACTGATCTCTTTTCATAAAAGTTTAGAGGTTAAGATACTGAACTCGATCCTAGATCCCCAGGGTAGGTTTATTATTATGATTTGTACAATTAATGGCAGCACATATACTTTGATCTGCCTATATGCTCCTAACCAGGGGCAAATATCCTTCATAAGAAAACTGTTCCAAAAAGTAAATGAAGTTAAGCAAGGTGTTGTCATCTATGGAGGGGATTTTAATACGTGCCCAGTTTCAAATTTAGATTCCTCCAATATTTCACTTAAATCTAAGACCTCCTCCCCCATGAACAAACTACTTCATAAAGAAGGCATGTATGACCCTTGGAGAGCCCAACATGGCTCAGAAAAAGATTACACTTTTTTCTCCAATGTCCATCGCACTTACTCGAGGATAGATTTCTTCCTCCTGGATGGCACCACCTTGCAGAGAGTCTGTGACACCAAAATCAGATCAATAACTCCTATTATCTTGGCCATATCACAAGAAACTTTGACCCCTTCTTGTAGACCATGGAGAATGAATGTGTCTGCGTTGAACAGTGAACAAAACAGATCTTACATAGCCAACTCTATTAGGGATTTCTTTTCCTGGAATGAAGGAAACGATACTAGCGGGGTCACTGTATGGAGTGCCCATAAAGCCTTCATCAGAGGGATTTTAATCAAAATGGGATCCTCACAAAAGAAACTTAGACAAAAACAGATCCTTACATCCTTAACAAAAATCAAACATTTGGAGCAATTACATAAAGTTAATGCAGACCCTAATTGCTTTAGAGAATTATTTCAAGCTCGACATGAGCTACGCTTACTGTTACTTCAGCAATACGAGCTAAACATGCTTCGAACAAAAACAAGGTACTACTCCCAAAGCAATAAGTCAGGTGCTTTATTAGCTCAAAAATTTAAGCAAAGACAAGCTAAAGGGCGTATCCCATACTTAATTGACCCTATGTCAAAACAAAGAATCACAAATCCCAAACAGATAGCAGATGCCTTTGCCACATTCTACCATCAGTTATACAATCTGAAAAAAAATGTCTCCACACCACAACCATCAACCCAACAAATGGTGGAATTCCTATCTTCAATAAATCTCCCCAAACTCTCTCCAAATCAATTAGAGAGCTTAAACTCTCCTATCACCCCCCAGGAAATAATATCTATGATTAAGACACTTAAAAAAGGGAAGGCACCTGGCCCAGATGGGTATGCCAATGAGTATCTCCAAACCTTTGCTACAACTTTAGCCCCCCGTTTAGCTGAAGTTTTCAACACTTTTAGATCTACAGGACAAATACCCCAAGAGTATCTACTGGCAACTGTAGTAGTCCTCCCAAAACCAGGAAAAGATTAGTAACCCCGCTAGCTATCGCCCTATCTCGCTGCTCAACGCAGATACAAAATTATACGCTAAAATATTGGCACACCGCTTAATGAATATTCTACCCACACTCATAAGTAGTGACCAAGTTGGGTTTACTAAACACAGACTAACCTCCGATGGCACAAGAAGAATGGTGTCGCTCCTACATCACCTGGAATCCGGTCGCACGCCTTCTCTCTTCCTCACTTTGGATGCAGAGAAGGCGTTCGACCGGGTTCATTGGTCATTTTTGGAGCATACACTGAAAAAGTTTGGCTTTAATGGAGAAATGCTGAGAGGAATGATGGCGTTATACACTTGCCCATCGGCAAGAATAAACACAGCGGGTTTTTATTCAGACACATTTCTAATAACGAATGGTACTCGGCAGGGGTGTCCCTTATCTCCTTTAATCTTTGTACTCATTATGGAAACCCTTGCCGAGACCATCCGTGTGGACCAAGGCATCCAAGGTGTTACTCTCGGTGGCAAATCCCACAAGATCGGCTTATTTGCTGACGACGTGATTATGACATTGACAAACCCCAGAAATTCACTTCACAACACAGTGAATGCTTTGAAGCTCTTCTCCAGCGTATCATACTATAAGGTGAATCAAACTAAATCATATATGCTAGATCTTTATATCTCCAAGGAGGAGACATCCTTTATATCATCTAATTATCTTCTCCCATGGGCTGATAAATCAGTCCAATATTTAGGCATACACTTGACTAAATCAGTTTCTAGTCTCTATGACGCAAACTACGCCTCTTTGCTTGCTTCCCTAAAAGCTGAACTGGAACAATTATCTAAAGTAGAAGTCTCCTGGGCGGGCAGGTTGAACTCTTTTAAAATGTTGATCTTGCCAAAAATTTTATACGTTTTTCGATCCATAAACATTCCCATAAGCAAATCATTCTTTCACAATATGGAGGTTCTGATTTCTAGTTACATCTGGTCAGGAAGGAAACCTAGATTAAAGATGGAGACTTTAAAAATTCCTAAAAATAAAGGAGGATTAGGCTTACCTAACATGGAATATTATTACCATGCATGCATCCTGGATTTATCCAGACACTGGTGGAATAACTCCCACCATAAAGCCTGGGTAGAGATGGAACAAGCACTATACCAAATCCCTTTAAAGATGCCATCTTAGGGACGTTAATGGGCTCTAAACTCCCATCCCCCAAGGTGATCACATGTACAGCCACTTTACAATCCTGGCAATTCCTTAGGAAGTTACTAAACTCAGGAGATCATCACAACACACTAGTGAAAGTAGGGTTGAAAACTATAGCCAACTTAATAGAAGATATAGACCTCTCTAATTGGCAGGAAATGGGGATATCCACTCTTAATGATATCTGGAACGGCAATAACATTTGGGATTTCAACAAAGTTGTCAAAACATATAACTTAAATAGGAACCAAACCTTCCAATATATTAGACTTCAGCATTGGTTAAAATCGCTACAACTTCCGATTCCACACCTCCCCAAAGATATACTCAACACTTTAAATAGACCGATTCCTCTAAAAGGAGGTATATCGTTATGGTACAGAAGCATGATGGCAGATAAACAACAAATATTAAAGAAATTTATCAAAATTTGGTCGGTTGACCTACAGACCCCACTGGAACTAAATAAGATGAATCAGGCTCTCCAATACGCCTCAAAACTTTCCAAATGCCTTACACACTGGGAAACCTTGCAAAAGCTGTTCCTCAAATGGTATTACACTCCCAGGAAATTAGCCTATTTCCATACATCCCATTCCTCCTTATGTTGGAGACAATGTGGTAATGTAGGCACATTGTCCCATTTGATGTGGGAATGTCCACAAATAGATACATTTTGGCTAGAAGTACAAAATAAGATCTCAATAATGCTCCAATCCCCTTTTTCACTTCACCCAGCTTTAGCAATCCTCAATATAGGCTTGGAAGATATAGATGTGAAATATAGATTAGTAATATTCCATATACTAGCAGCAGCTAGACATCTACTTCTTACAAACTGGAAAAGTACAGATATTCCGAATATACAGCATGTTATTCACCTAACCCAACATAATTTATGCATGGAAAACCGATTAAGAACCTATGGGGGCAAGAAAAACTTAGACTACATTACAGAAATAGCATGATTTCAGGACCTAGGGTGGGCCAAGATGAGACAAGATGAATACATTTAGCAAAAATATAGGGTTGCATCAGGAATTTGTTCTTTGCTCTTTCTCTTTCTATTTGCTTATACCTTCTGCGTATACCTTTCTCTTTCCTTTTTCTTGATATTTTTATATATGCATATTCTCGGGAATGGACTTGGTTTAATATGGTACCTATGGTTGGTATACATGCAACTGGTGTGATGGCTAGGCCAAACGCTAACTCACAAAATATGCCAGTACCAAATAAACAGTCGGAATTATATGCTTAAGTTAATATGCGGCAAATCGATCTTTAGTGTATGTTTTATATCTGCAATGTTTATGGCTACACATTTACTTGTACTTTTGAAAAAAATGCTTAATAAAAAGTTAACAGTTAAAAAAAAACAAAAAAAAAAATAAATTAAAAAAAAAAAAAACAATCATATATCCATAGTCTAAACATCAATGTTATGAAGTACAGTTAAATCCACTACAGTTTAGTCCAATCCTTTGCGTGATCTATGGAAGAGCAAATAATGTTAGACATATTATTACACCTTCAGATTGTACATATTCTCTTTGGCTTTCTGCTATCTTTTTATTTATTTTTTATTTTTTTAGGTTAGCAGACCATAACAAAAACAAAAGTGATTACTGCTGTGTTATATCAGTTTTAAATGTATAGATAAGCCCTGATAGCCAAAAAGAATTTCGGGCCATCTGATACGTAGACTCTCCCTCTAAAGAAGAGGGTTATCATCATTTTAGAGTAAGGATAAAGAGACAGCAGCAGCAACACATTTGCTTAACACAGTATCTAACATATTTAACAGCATTCTCATCGCAATCTGTCCATCTACAGATGGAATTTTTTGCTTGTCTTTGTATCTTTGTATCTTACCCATCATAGGAAAGGAAAGAAAGAGTGAGGAAAAGAGATAGAAAAATAGAAGTAGAGATCAAGTTGGGAATAAGATGGGGGGGGGGGGGGACATGGGTACTAGATTCCAACGTCCAAAAAACCCAGAGCACCAGCTATATGACCAGTAAGGTACCATTTAGTATACTTAAAAGGCTCCATTATGGGCAATAAATCTGTTCTAGGAACATAGTTTTTAATAAATGGGGTCCATAATTTAAAAAAAAGCTTTGTTGTGTTCTTAGACTTGCATTGTTCTGCCTCAAATTTATTGATCTACATCAGCTTACTCATGGTATCAATAAGGTCTTTGGAGGTTGGAGGAGAAGAATATACCCATTGTGTTAGGACACATTTTCTTCCAGCTAAAACCACCAAATGTTCGATGAGTTTCAATGTTGCACTACTATGAATTGTGGAAGGTTCTGAAACATGAAAAAGAGCATTCCAGGGATTAATATCTCTTTGGATAGATGTCAGTTTCAAGCACATATCCCTTGTCATAGACCAAAAGTTTTGGATGAATGAGCAATACCACAATAAGTGGAACAAATCAGGGTAGGCGTGTTTGCATTTGGGGCAGGATGTTAAATAATCCACTCTTCCTATTGGTTGTTTGAAATTAAATGCGTAGTAACCTTTATGTATAATTTTTAATTGCATTTCACGCCATGTTTCTGATGTGATATTTGAACAGATTTCTGCCCATCCTTTTTCTATTAATGGTTCTATGACTTCTGTGGAAGTATTTAGAGATTTTGCCCAGAAAGACAAATGTCCATGAGGGGCAGTTTTAAGTTTAAAGGACCTTAATTCTGCATATAGGTCAGAAATTGACTTTTTTTCTAGGATAGGGTTAATGATCTTGTGAAATTTGTCATGAGAAGGAAGAGAGGCCTTTGGGCCCAGTGATGACGTTACATAGTGTTTCAATTGATTATAAACCATAATTGAGTTCATAGGGAGCTTGAATTTTTTCTGTAGTATGGGAAAGTTTAAAAGACAGGCATTTGAATCTAAGAATCTAAGACATCCGCCAATGTTGATATCCCTTTATTTTTCCATATTCTGGAAAGTGTTGTACCCTGCCCACCTGGGAAGTCTGGGGACGACCATAGTGGCATTAATGGAGAAATATGACCCGGGAGAGATAAAAATTTACGAAACTCTCTAAATGCTAAACATGTATCACGTAAAAGGATATTTTGTTTTATTTTATCAGGAAGTGCAACAATTTTTGAGTGTAGGATTCCGGCTAAAGACCATGGGGAACACAGTTCCTGTTCAAAACTGGTATTTGTAAAAAAGCTTGTTTGACCCAACCAGTCTCTAGCATGCCTTAGAACAGAGACTAAATTGTATGCCCTTACATTTGGAAAATTAACCCCAGCTACCTCCTTTGGGTTTTGCAGGAGCCTCAATGGTATTCTTGCCCTTTTTCCTTTCCATAGAAAGGTCTTGAAGGCACTAGACAGAGTCTGGACATCTTTGTGCCTTAATAGCAATGGTAGAGTCTGAAGAGGATAGAGAAGTCTACCAAAACTAATAATTTTAATGAGATGCATTTGCCTAAAAGGGATAAGGGAAGATTTTTCCAGCATTCTAACACGGATATCACCTTTGTAATGATGGGGGTAAAATTCAAATTGTAGAGTTTTGTTGCGTCTCTGGGTAATTTGATTCCTAAGTAATAGATGTACTCTTTAGCTAGTTGTATCCCCACCGTTTCCATCAGACAGCTGTTATCTAGAGTAGAGGAGTGAGGGTCTAAGAACAAGATTTCTGATTTAGATTTATTTATACAGAGGCCTGAGAATCCTCCAAACTGTTCTAACAACTCAAGCTGTAATATGTACGAACAGAGGCGCCAAGCAGAGTAAAACAATGTTCTAAAAATGATAAAAAGAGGGAAGTCGAGGTGGACTTACCTCCCTCTGGTAGTGGACATATACTCAAATGCATAGTAAAAAATATACAATTTATTCACAGCTCCATAAAATTGCAACGCGTTTCGCGGTCAACAATCCCGCTTCATCAGGCAGTACAGGAGCATATAAAACTGGTTCAGGTCCATAAAGCGTGTGAGCCACAGAGGCTCACCCACCTTTGTGAGTATAAGAACCTTTGACATTACATTATATATTGAGCTTACCAGACAATATTGCACTATTGGGCTCTTGGTGTTCTCTGTTTTGTTTTTACTAATAACTCAAAGACCTTATATAGGTCTCGTTTGGGATTTCCTACATAGAGTAGTATATCGTCAGCAAATAAAGAGCAGTGAATGGATGACTTCCCCAGCGTAATTCCTTGAAAAATTCTGCCTGTTCTAAATAATTCTGCCAATGGCGTTATAGCTAGATTAAACAAAAGAGGAGAAAGGGGGCAGCCCTGACGGGTGCCTTTGCACAAACGTATAGCAGAAGACGCCACTCCCTCCACAATTACCCTAGCTGATGGGGAGATATACATTGAATGGATATATGTCAAGAAAGTACCTTCAAAACCCATCTTTGCCATGACCAGATCCAACCAATCCCATCTTATGCTATTAAAGGCCTTCTCTGCATCCAGGGACAAAATAGCCCCCAGACACCGAGAAGACCCCCCAAGACGTGTATGTTCCAAAACTGCCATGATCTTCCTAATATTTAAGACAGCAGATCTTCCCCGAACAAAGCCTACTTGAGAGTCCTTGATCAGATCAGGGAGAAGGGAAGCTAAGCGTTTAGCTAAGATTTTTGAGAGTAACTTAATATCACAATTAAGTAAGGATATAGGGCGGTACGAATAAGTAGATCCTTATTTTTTTTTAGGTAGTATCCTGATATAAGCTTCTTGGCCCGTAACAGGAAATTGCTCCTTCTTGAGAATATGATTATAAAGATTGCTTAAATATGGGGTGATGTCTTTCTTGAGACTCCTGAAAAACCCAAACGAAAAGCCATCTGGCCCTGGTGCCTTGCCACTGGGGCTTTCCTTTAGTGTTGACAGTATCTCTAATTCAGTTACCAGAGCAGTTAACATGTCCCTGTCCTCTTCTGAGAGTTGAGGTAGTTGTATATTGTCAAGAAATTGAATTGCGCCCTGGGAAGCAGGCAAGGGAGCTTCATAAAACTTCTGATAGTAATCATGGAATATTCTGGCAATGTCAACAGGTTCCGTGTAAGTTTTACCTGACTTGTCTTTGATATGAGTAATATGTTGAAATTTACGTTTACCCCGTGCTATATTTGCTAGTAGCTTGCCTGCTTTGTTAAATTTAAAGAAAGTCCAATCGGTATGTGACCTCCAAATCATAGCATATCTGTTATATAAAAGATCAAGAGCTTGTTTAGCATCTAGCCAGTTTCGTCTGGTGAGTTCAGACATGGACTTGATGTAATCATTATATGCTTGCCTAGCTGCTGCAGCTGCCTTAGCATATTCATCAAAAGTTTTTTTTCTTTCGCCTACTGACATATGCCAGAATCTCACCTCGAATCACCGACTTACCCGCTTCCCAGAACAGTATAGGGTCTTTTGTATGTTTGGCGTTGTTACGGGCATAGTCAAGCCACCACATCTGCAGTTGATTTAGGAAATCCTCGGCATTTAGGAGGTACGTAGGAAATCTCCATTGTCTGAATGAAGATTGATTACGCCCTGCTAAAGTTATTTGTAAAGAGATTGGAGAATGGTCAGATATAATAATTTCAGCAATAGTAGCCTTAGAAACTGAGCGCATTGTATTAGGGGTTACCAAAAATAAGTCAATACGCAAAAGTGACTTATGAACTGGGGAATAAAAAGAAAAGTCACGTTGTAATGGGTTTAAGAAACGCCATGCATCAATTAAATTAGAGGATTCTGCAAATGTGTTGACTCTTTTATCATTGTCATTTACATCTCTAGAAGGTGATTGTTTTATCATTTGTTTCCTGTCTTCCGTTGAGTTTAAAACAGTGTTCCAGTCACCTCAGAGTATACATAAATTAGATGGATTTACAGCAAATAAAAGAGATGTCTGTCAAGAAAGGCCCATTGCTTGTGTTAGGTCCATATAAATTGAAAGTAGAAATTTGGGAACCCCTGACTTCTATGTCTAACTGAGTCCATCTTCCCTTTAATGTATCTGATTTGTGCTGGAGAATTTGACACTGTAATGATTTATTAACAAGGATTAGCGTCCCTGCTTTTCTACCTTTAGCAGGGGCCTCTAGGACTGTGCCCACCCACATTTTTTGCATCAACTTAAAGTCATCTATTCCTAAATGAGTTTCCTGGAACAAGACCACATCTGCCTTTAATCTATGTAGATGTCTCAAAACCTTTACTCTCTTTTCACCTGTCCTCAGACCTTCCAGGAGACAATATTTATCTCAGGGAGGTAACCATGGGTAACAAGATTTACTTAAAGTCATAACTGAGATAACAAGGGAGGGCTGCATCCCAGCAAAGTACAGCCTTCTCCCATATATATAATTCCATATGGGCTCGGATGGGCAGAGTGCGATGAGCATTGAGTAACAAACCAAAAAACTAAACAGAACTATATACATAAACAAGAACTTATTGCCTCTCAATCGACTCCCTTTTTTCCTCACGTATAGCAGAGACAGTAGAACGATTAGGGCTTTTATACTCTCTGGCCGCAAGCCTCCTTGGTAGATGTAACGTAAGTACAGAGAGCAGCCCAGGGTATCGTTCAAGTTTTTTCTCAAATCCGTAGTTGTTATCACTTTGAGGTTCACATAAGGAGTATCCTGGTCCTTACAAAAACTAACATATAAACTGAATTGTCATTCATAAACAAGAGATATTGACAGTGTTAATAATAAGAATAATAGCAATCGCCTCCATACAATGAATGTTTCATTTGTCAATATAGGGTGGCAATACTGTACCTGTACACCACGCCACCCTCTGAAAAGGAAAAGTCACAGAACCTCCCCACCCGCACCTTCTTCTTACCACTCGCGAGTATGCTCCCAAAAGTAATTCTGAGACATAAAAGTCTAAGAAGAGGGTAATCAGTATACCCGTTTGTACTATTTTAAGCAGAATAATATCCCAAAATCCGTGTTTTTCACATGGGAGAGTATCATCTCCAGAGCCAGCAAAGAGTGTTGAGTCATTTTGAATTCGTGGGGATTTAGGTGAGGAGCCCTCCTCACATTTGTCAAAGTTAGTAGATATGCTCCGTCTAGCTTTAGGGGAGTTTGTAGGTGACTCATTGTCCTGCAGGTTCTGAACGTAGGTGAACGCATCTGTATACATTTTAATGGAGGAATCGGAGTGG
This sequence comes from Hyperolius riggenbachi, assembly GCF_040937935.1. Classification (NCBI taxonomy): domain Eukaryota; kingdom Metazoa; phylum Chordata; class Amphibia; order Anura; family Hyperoliidae; genus Hyperolius; species Hyperolius riggenbachi. Next base: position 166,686,394 of record NC_090650.1, read on the forward strand.
TATATCTTAAGAACTGCTGGATATATAAGAGCAAAGCGTATTTTCTTGCTTATCAGCGCCTGGCATGTTGGAGAAAATTCCTTACGGGCTTTGGAGACTTCAGCTGAGAAATCAGCAAAGACTAGCACTTTATTTCCCTCAATGGTCAAATTTTTCTGAGCTCTGAAAGTTTGTGGGACCCTATTTCTATCTGTGTAGTCCAAATATCGTGCAATTACTACTCTTGGTCTTTAGAGGTCAGGTTTTAAAGGGCCTAGGCGATGAGCTCGCTCGACTTTTACAGGGCCCGTGATGCCCAAGTTCCCATCGATAACGTCCGCACACACCTCTAACAGGGTATCCGGTTTAAACGATTCAGGAATGCCCACAAACTTTAAGTTATTTCGACGCGACCGGTTTTCCAAGTCATCTATACGGTCTGCTAGAATGATTTGTTTCCTGTGAGAGAGATCGGCCCGTAGCTGCACTTGCTCCATCTTATCTTCAAGGTCGCTCGTGCGTTTTTCATTTTCTTGTAGACGAACAGTATGTTCCTTAAGTTGCATCATAATAGGAGCCATTTGCGTAGATATAGTTTTCGTAATTATATCAGATAAATCCTGCTGCAAATGTAAAGCAACTTCAGCAGCCAGTTTTTTGTAGTTAATGGGAGTGGATTTTCCCTGGCGGGAGACCGAAATGTCATTCTCACTGGCTGACTCCATGTCTGACACTGGAACACTTTTAGATTTAAGATTAGTGCGGATCTTAGAGCGTAAGGGTGACCTTTTAAAGCGTTGGGTTTTAGCAAGAAATTTGTCCATACCTACAATCCGCGGAAATAGTGTGCTGTTGTTGCAAAAATATATGATCTTTATGTGTCAGCAGGTCTCTGATAGTGTTCACTGCTGCTCCGGAGACTGTATGACTATAGGCCTATGAAGAGAAGTCGGAGTTCCGACCTGTTTCCCCACCAATGAAGGCAATTAAAAGTTAATACATACACCAAGATGCTGCCTCATGCAATTCAAAGTCTTTGTATTACTTATGATAGTTCAAGATGCTGTTGTCTATGAGCTGCTGACTGGTCATTGCGGAGGGTGCGGCTTACGGTCCTATGTGCGTGTTTGGAGCCGGGGACTCGCGTAGGTTCAGGTGAAAGAGAGAGTCTTACGTTTAGTACGCGTGCTCGCTGTACCCGCCAGAGATTGACCACTATGGCCTTAGCCATTGTTGCTGCTCAGCGGGCTATAGTAACTGTCTATAGGCTTGTTTGTGCGGGGGAGTCCGTCACGCTTCCTCTGCCAGTGGGAGCAGTCGATCGCTCATAAGTGTGCCGCTCAGTAGGTCGCGTAGGGCGTTGAAAAGGCCCCGAAGGATCAGGATCTGTGAGCCGATGATCTCAGTGGCTTGCTGGCGAAGGGCGCGGCTTAAGGGCCTGCACGCGTGTTAAAGCCTGGGGCTCGCGTAAGTTTGGCCGGGTGAGTAGCCTTACGGGCGGCGCGGGAGCTCGCAGTTTCGGTCCAAGACTGACCTCTGTGTAGCCTTAGTCTCCCAGAGGCTTCTAAGGTGCGGGTGGGTTGCCGGGGAGGCTTAAAGAAGCGTGGAGGTGAAGTGAGGACCGGAGCTCCTGTATCTGCGTCTGCTCACATGAGGCGCCAGAACCGGAAGTGACTTTTTTTGTTTTAAAAACACTTTTCTTTTATTGGTTGGATGAAATATGCTAATTTTTTTGAGATAGGAATTTTGGGTTTTCATGAGCTGTATGCCAAAATCATCAATATTAAAACAATAAAAGGCTTGAACTACTTCAGTTGTGTATAATGAATCTAAAATATATGAAAGTCTAATGTTTATCAGTACATTACAGAAAATAATGAACTTTATCACAATATGCTAATTTTTTTTAGAAGATCTTGTACTGTGCAGATTATTCCAGAGTGCAGCCTCCCGGGAGGTGTGGCTAATGACCTCACTGCTGACACCTATGCACCCGCCTCCTGAGTCTGTAAAATCCGCCTGATCTCGTGCGCGACTGTTCAGTCGCATCGTGCACGCGTGGAGGACAGAGCTCGACTGCAGGGACGCTAGATGGCGGTGAAACAACAGATTGCACGCACGAGTACCAGCTGACACGTCATGACAGATGCCGTGGGACTCAGCGCTGACAGGTGAGTTTGTTACAGTGATATTACAGTTTAACTGTGTGCTGACCAGGAAGTTGTTAGGGAGCAATGGCCATTTTTAAAATGGAGGACAGAGAAATCCATTGATCACAGTGGACAAATGGGATGCAGGAGAGGAGAATGAGGAGTAGACTACACAGGAGGTAAGTATGACCTGTGTATGTTTTTTGGGGATTTTTATTTTCAGTTCAGGTTCTCTTTAAGCTTACAGGTCTATAATTTCCTGGATCTGATTTTTTTGCCTTTCTTAAAGGGAATCTGTACTGTGAAAATCTTACATAAATAAAAGTACCAGCCTGTTTATAGTCTCCTCCTAGCTCCCTCTGTGTCATTTTTGCTGCTCCTGCGGCTTTCTTGGTGATAAAATCACTGTTTTATGCATTTTTTTGTAAACAATGAAGATGGCCGCCAAACAGGAAATACATCATCAGAGCAGGTGCCTGTTTGCAGAGGCTCCTCTCAAACGTGACTTTACTGCTGTAATATTTCTCCCACTTGTTGCCTTGGCTGCTTGTCTGGGATTTGAACTGATCTTTCTGCACTCACAGCTGTTCACAAGGTCACAGTCAGGCTGGGTGTGAGCAGAGACGCTGGCTCAATAGTGGATGACCGCACGGCACACACAGAGCCTGCAGGGGGTGTCGGGGAGGTGTGCATAACTTATCCCTATCACAGCACATTCCTCTCTGGGCTGACAAGGCTTGACAAAGGAAAGAAGATTAGATATAATACAGAGACAGTGCAACTAGAAAAGGCTGAGGTAAGCCAGACCACATTAGAACAGGTGTAAGAACTTATAGGATAGAAGAAATAAGGCTGAACATTTTGTTGCAGAGTCTCTTTAAATAAGTGGAAGACGTGGGCTACATGCCAATCTATTGAAACTCTGCCAGCTGAAGGTCACAAAAAAAATATGATTAAGGGGTTTATTGATAACTGAACTTAATTCTCTTAGGACCCGAGGATGTATGCCATCCAGGCCAGGTGCTTTATCCATTTTTATTTAATTTAATCTTGCCTTCACTTCTTCCTGCCTTAAGTATTTAATATTGGAATTGGAAGATTGAGACCCTTCTACATCTGTAATTTGCAAAAGTGATGTTTCCCTTGTGAAGACAGAAGCAAAGAAAGCACTTAATAGCTGTGCCCTACCTTGGTCATCCACTATTCAGTTCCCTCCCTCGTCCTATAAGCGTTCAACCCAATAGAATATATCCAGCTCAGTAACCTGAGCCTAATGGGACTAAAATTTTCATACAATTTTCTCAATTTAAAAATATCTATAGGTACAATAGACCATCATTTATAGGCCACCCTAGACCGTGGCTAAAAAACATATGTTGCTTCAAAGAGAACCCGAGGTGGGGCTCTGACAATGCAATCCACATACAGAGGCTGGGTCTGCCTATACAGCCCAGCCTCTGTTGCTATTTCAATCCCCCCTAAGCCCCCCCCCCCTGCGCTCTGCAATCCCCCATAAATCACAGCCGCGCTGACGACACACAGAGTGTCGCAGCGGGCTGTGTTTATCTCTCTTCTGTCAGTCTCGCTGCTCCCCTGCCTCCTGCAGAACTCCGGTCCTCGCCCGCGTCCCTTCCCTCCCCGCTGATTGGAGGGAAGGGACGCGGGCGGGGACCGGAGCTCTGCAGGAGGCGGGAGGAGCACGCAGAGTGACAGACGAGAGATAAACACAGCCCACACAGCTCGGCTGTGTTTTATAGGGGCCAACAGAGCGCAGGGGGAACTAAGGGGGGATTGAAATAGCAACAGAGGCTGGGCAGTATAAGCAGACCCGGCCTCTGTATGTGAATTGCATTGTCAGAACCCCACCTCGGGTTCTCTTTAACAGTTTATTGCTCGGCCATGCAACTTAGCACCCAAATGAATATTACCTCCTTTTCTTCCCAGAAAGCTCTGTTGGTGGGATCTGATTGCTGCTGGGATTTTAAAAAAATAAATTAAAAGGGTTTTTTTTTTTTAAATCAAATATCCTATTTTTTTGTAATTTTTCCTTCTCCGGAGATCCCACCATGTCAATCACCTCTCATAGGCATTGCAGCTCTGTACAAATCAAAATATCATTTTTTTCTAACAGCCTGCCAACTGCGATCACGGCTGGCAGGCTGATAATGGAGCCCCTTTCTGTTGGTTTACAGGCGCTCGTGCGAGCGCAAGCTCCCGTCAAATCTTGTGCATCGCAAGATGACGCACCAGTGAGTGACTGTGGAACAAGGAAGCCACTCTGCAACCGACATCCTGCGTTAGGCTGTCGCAGAGTGGTTAAAACTTAGCTTTTTAGTTAATTATCCCTCAGTTCTTAAAACTCTAAAGGTAATGTTACCATACTTTTATTGACACCCCCCCAAAAAAAAAAAAAAAAAAAAAAAATGTTATTCACTATTAGACAAACTCTGGCAAATTCTTTTAACCACTTCACCCCCCCTTGCTACGCTTATCTACTCCCCACAAAACTCCATCTGAAGCTCAGGGGAGTAGATAGGCGTACTTGTGGTAAACAGTGTGCTGTATGCCCAAAAGCTATCTGACTATGTATATAGGGTATCATTTTAACCGTGACAAGTGAGAGAATAGATTTTGTGTTGTTTGACAACTGAGGGCTAAGTCATGTGATTTTTTTTTTTACCAGAAAACTGAATGAAAAGCAATAAAACTGTTATTTTCATGTACTCATTGAAAAGAGAATACATAGTTACCCTAGGGACTTAGCTTTTAAAATATGTATGCCATGAAAGTGTATTACTGTTAATCATGAAGATAAGGGTTTTTAATTACTGATAGAGTACAATGAGAAATGAAAAACACAAACCAGAAACTAATATATTATCGCCATACATTGTACTAGGAACATTATTTAAATGTTGAGATAACCAGGACAAATTAGCAAATACAATGTGTGGGTTTTACCTATGGTAACATTGTTTATTTGAAAACTATAGTGGATGGAAATGGAGAAATAGTGTATTTTTTTCCTTTTTTTTCTCATTTTTCCCCTTAAAATGCACAGATAATAACATAATTACTAAAAGCAAATATCACCCTCACAAAGCATAATTTGTGGCAATAAAAACAAGATGTAGATCATTTACATCTGATGAGTAGCGATAAAGTTATTGGTGAATGAATGGGAGGAGCGCTGAAATGTGAAAATTGCTCTGGTTTTTAAGCAAAAAACTCTGTGGGGCTGAAGTGGTTAAACAACCCAATTTTAAAGACAATCCTCCCTAAAAAAAGAAACAAAAAAACAAAAACAGTAAAGAATAAGGCTTGGTTCACGCATAAAAAGGTGTCTAGCCCTGTCCTGTCAGTTTTTGACAGTTGGCATCAGTTTAGTATGAGTTTCTATGGATGTGTTCACACATAAATCTGTACATTTCCGTTCCAGTCCTGTCAGTTTTCTATGTGTTTCTATGGGTGTGTTCAGACATAAAAGGGTGTACATTCCTGGTCCAGTATGATAGAAAACTGATGCATAACGGACAGGGCAGGACTAGACTGGACCGGAAATGTACAGAATTATGTGTGAACCAAGCCTGTTCAAATACATTGCCCCAAGAAAAAAAATAAATAAAAAAAAATTAAGACTATTCAACCATAAGAGGTTTCTTTTACTGTCTACTAGTAGATGTTAGTGCCAAAACAGTTTAAAAGGGTGCAGGTGGTGTCCTGGTTATAAGGGCACCCACTATATTAGCGAAAGTAGGGGTTTCCTGCTATGCAAACTGCAGCTATAAATAGTAGGAGCTTGACGCTTGCCTTCTTATACAAAATTGTTTAAATCCATAAATTGTTCTAAATGCATACCCCCAAAATATTGTAAGTTGTATTGATGACTTTGTGCAATTAAGTAGAGTTGTCCTGAACGGTTCGGCCACAAACTTATTTGCGCAAACATCGTTGAAACGCGAACTTTATGGTGAATTTGACCCGCCCTATACTTCATCATTGGGCTAAACTTTGACCCCCTACATCACGGTCAGCAGACAAATGACAGCCAATATGGCTGCACTACCCCCCCCCCCCCTTTTATATTAGGCAGCTGCTGTGACAATCCAGCCCCGCGATCCCGTTGAGATCTGCTCCCGTTAGCGTACGCAGAAAGTACGGGCGAAGATGGACAATGAGACGGGTTGCTGGATCGTCAGAGGGAAGAAAGAAAAGGCGACAGAGTGTGCCAATCCCGTCTAATCTGCTCTCGTTAGCATACGCAGGAAGTACGGTGAACAGACTGGCAATAGGGATTGATCGCACAGCTGCCGACAATATGTAATGGGACAAACATCCACCAATCCCGTATTACTAGGCCACTGTTGCCATGCAGGTCTCATGCACTAGAGACTGCTGGAGGCAAATTCACTGTGTGCGTAGTAAACGGTTAAGATCGGTTGGAGGTGCCCATACATGTACAATTCTGATTGTATATACAATCGGTAAACTAAAAAATATGGATTTCGCGCTGGAAATCGGGTAAATACACTGCCACCACTCTTTGATTTTGGATAGGGCAAAGAGACCCCAATGCCATCATAATACGATAGCCAGCCCAATCACGTTCAACACGCTCCAGTCACCGTTCGGGGAATAGTCACTTCCGACAGCTTAAAGACTGTGAGCAATGTGACGTTAAAGAAAGGTTACTGGGTCCCTATATGATGCAATCTCGAATTGTATTTACAATCGAGAAACGAAAGTTATCGATTTCGCACAGGAAATCTGGTACTAGCTAATCCTAGAAGGAAGAAACGGTTATTTACAACCTAGCTAGCAAATCAACAATTTATAAGCAAATCATAAAACAATGCGGTAGTATGACTGACTCTTCAGAGGGCAGATTCGTTATAGCAGCAATCAGATGACCAGAAAAGGCACACGACTGAACGATAAAAAAAATCGTTAGTTTATTTCTAAACTACATACACACAGCTTATTTTAGAACAGATTAATTTGACAGAGAGAAGAGATGAAAAGAAACAGAATGTCTGAATATACAGTTCAAATACCGTTATTGGTAGTCCATGCGGCAATTAAAGTCCAGAATGGCCGATTGCCATGCGGCCTTAGGCCTTTGTGAGAAAGTCCCAAAATGGCGGTTTTGCCATGCGGCCAGAGGCCTTGTGAGAAATCCAATGGAGATTTTGCGCCAGTGTCCCGCTGGCTGCCCAGATGTTATGAGGCCAGGATTTCAGGTAAAAGGACTCAGAGCTTTCTGGGCTCTCTGTGGTTATATGGAACAGGAGATCTGCCCGCCCTTCGCATGAACACAAAATATACCTGAATCGTGATAGGTGTGCTAATCTTCAAACCATACAGGTTATGTTAAATCTAATAACATTTTCAGGTCGATCAGAATTTAACGATAACAATTATATCAAACTTGGGGGGTTTAGAGTGAACGGTGACCCCAAAATGCATATCTCTGCTTTGGCAGGGCTTACCTTTAATTCGGAAACATCCAATTGTGTGGTTTGTTCCGAATCTCATAATAAGCGGGTTCTAAAGGCCGTTGCCTATTTGGAAAGTCATCTTTATGATAAAAGATGGATTTCATATTTGTGAGATCACAGAAAGGTCGGCTGGAAGATGGATTCTCTTTGATCCTTCAGCTGAGGTAATCCTGAGAGAACCCCCTGCTGTGATCGGTTCCTACCAGTCTGGAGGAAGGGGCGGTTTATTAGCTTCTGTCCATCTAATCTCTGATGGATGAGCTATAACCTTTCCAGGGATGGCTTTCACACAGAGGTGAGAAGAGCTGTAATTAGAAGCTACCAAAGAGCCAGGGTTTGCTACATTTGACCAGGGAGAGGAACTGTTAACCCCTGGCTTCCCTGATCTTTTTGTAAATTAAGCCTTTCCCTATCTGCGGTCACTTTTTAATAGTGGTGACAGGGAATATTTTATAAGGCTCTAACTACTTTTTTAGGACGAATAAACGTTGATTCGTCACACCTCCCCCTTTTAAGTGATGCGTGGGGAGGAGTCAACAAGACTCTGAGTAAAGCAATCCACTTTCTGATGGGTCTGGTACGCCAGATCCGGAAAGGCTGGGTTGCGCCTGACCTTGGGGGGTTGCCTTTTACCCATTGCATCGGTCAGTGGGTTAGTCAGGAGGCTACAGGGCTTATCAAACGTCCTGTAGTATCCCGCTGTTCCCAGAGAGGCCTGTACCTCTGTCATGACAATCTGATCTGCGTCTGGTTCAACGGTCAGATTGTCAGCTGATAGCTGTCCTAGTACCAGGGACGAGTGATCGCAGTGTTGCTCCCATGTCGGGCAGGTACGTGACTGTACAACCGTGCTTGCCCTTCAAAAGGTCGTTCCAGGCCTATTGGAAGGTGGCTGGGGCATTCCTCCTACCAAAAGACATCCGCATCGAGGCGTTTAAGTCCAAGGGCAGGGTGAATGTGGATTTCAGGCGTGCCTCAGGCACAGTTGGAATCTGCCAGTATCCGTAGCTCCGATCTATGATCGTTAGGTAGTTGGCGGATGCCAGCCAATCCAACAGATCACCGAGGGGAGTCATGGGATACGCAACGGTTACTGGGATGTCGTCCGGCATCCTATAGGCCTCACAGAACCTGGTGGTCTGTGAGCTAGAGGATTTGCGGAGGACAGCCATCTGTAACATCTCCTCATACTTCATCTTTACTTTTGCTTGCACCTCCGGAGAGGCGCTGTAGGGGATCTGCCATAAGGGCTTGGGAGTCCCCTGGTCTGTTCTGTGGACTGCTGTATCCTGCCCAGGGTTGCTGCAAAGATTTCACTGTGGGGGCGCAGTGCGCTTCAGCGAGGCCTTCTGGGAGTATGAGAGGTGGGGGGTGACGTTCACATAATCCGCCAATTCACGTGTGTGAGCTATCAAGCCTGACAGGGGACCTGTGTCTTCCTGCTCTAAGTGGCCGTACTCTCCCAGAACTAACTGTGTTTTGTCTGACTGGGCTTCTAACAGATCCACATGGACCGTGCTCTCACCTGGGGTGTCAGTTACATGGGGAATGGGTTCACTGGAGTAGTTACCATTCTCCCTGTACACCTGCAGTGGAGCTTCCACTGCTGGCGGCTTAACGGTCTGGCCACTAAGCGCACGCAGGTTGGAGTCGCTCTGTAGTATCCTCACGGATGTGGGACTACAAATCTCAGCCAGCTTCCTAGTGCGATCTGAGGTCAGCTGCTGAAAATCAAACTCTCTGGGGTCAGAGCTGACAGGAATGCCTGCAGGCTCTGAGCTCAGGTTACGAACAGTACTGGATGTGTCTATCTGCACAGGGACACCACAATAAACATCACCTTTTGGGTAAATCAAAATCACGTCAATATTGACATTGGTCTGGGGATCCGAGATATCAGGGGAAGTCGAGACTTCTCCAGATAGTCCTGAGTCCAGACTACCGGTTACACTGAACACGTCATCCAGCGTACTCTCACAAACATGCACAACATTATCAAAAGCATTTGCATAACATGACATGTCATTTTTAGCATGAGTGTCACCTGCCTGAAAGTCAGAATTGTCAGAGGGATTCCCTGCTGTCAGCTCTGAGTTCCTGCGGCTGGCCATAGGGCATGTAATGGCCAAATAATGTACAGCGTTTCTGTCACAATTATCACTGACACATGCAATTTCATTAGTAATAACAGGTGCAGAAAGAGATAAAAGACAGTCAGTTGCTGGTACATATAAATCTGAGGGTACCTCCCGTTCAACAGCGTTAGGTATAGTAGCAATAGCAGGTAAGGGGTTGACATCTCCCTGTTTTCCCAAAGGCTTTTACAGTACCTGGTTGCCAGGGAGTCCTGCTGGGAACTCCTGCATATCAGCAGAAAATTCCGAAGGGCACACAAGCGTGCCTAGATGAGTGCCAAGCACAGGAGAAGAGGGAATCTCAGCAACAGCCCGCTCTGGAAAACCCACCCCCCATCCCGGCCTTCTCGGGACCTGGGACAACAGGGTTGTGGTGGTTGGGCCTGACTCCAGTCAGGGTGAGGAGCTTTTGTGGGAGAATATCTTCCTCAGTGGCAAGGTCGGAACAGACCAAAGAAAGATTTGCTTCTGGAGCACTGTGACGATTTCCGGAACCGTAGAGCATCTCTGACACGCTGACAGGCAGTGCAGAGGGTTATGCAGGTGACGTATCAGGGTTGCTAGCCATCTTCAGGCTAGGGACGGTCGTTCTCTCCCTCTTGGGACAGAAGAACTGTATGTGGCCGGTCGCACCACAAAGATTACACGTGCGAATGGCAGGTGTGTCAAACTGGGATGCAGCAATAGCAGCAGCTGCAGGTTTCGGTGGCACAAAGCTCACTGGGCCAGGAGGAGCGAATGCAGTAGGCTTACCTCTTTCCAAGTCTTGGGACAGTGTTCTGTGACTGTCCAGCACCAGGGTTCTCTGGCTGTCAGGTACAGGAACCTGATGGTACGCCCTCTCAGAGGTGCGCACAGGAAAGTCTTGTTCCGTGCCCTCTTCCATGGCATGAAGTTTTGCTGTGGGGGGTCACGGGTAGAGGTTCGCATCTCTCCACCGAAACACATAGTGAAGAGTGCAGATCCATTTGGGCGAGCTGGACCAACTCCAATTCATGTAGGAGCCGTAGGAAGTACGGTGAACAGACTGACAATAGGGATTGATCGTGCAGCTGCCGACAATATGTAATGGGACAAACATCCACCAATCCCGTATTACTAGGCCACTGTTGCCATGCAGGTCTCATGCACTAGAGACTGTTGGAGGCAAATTCACTGTGTGCGTAGTAAACGGTTAAGATCGGTTGGAGGTGCCCATGCATGTACAATTCAGATTGTATATACAATCGGTAAACTAAAAAATATGGATTTTGCGCTGGAAATCGGGTAAATACACTGCCACCACTCTTTGATTTTGGATAGGGCAAAGAGACCCCAACGCTATCATAATACGATAGCCAGCCCAATCACGTTCAACACGCTCCAGTCACCGTTCGGGGAATAGTCACTTCTGACGGCTTAAAGACTGTGAGCAATGTGACGTTAAAGAAAGGTTACTGGGTCCCTATATGATGGAATCTCGAATTGTATTTACATTCGAGAAACGAAAGTTATCGATTCCGCACAGGAAATCTGGTACTAGCTAATCCTAGAAGGAAGAAACAGTTATTTATAACCTAGCTAGCAAATCAACAATTTATAAGCAAATCATAAAACAATGCGGTAGTATGACTGACTCTTCAGAGGGCAGATTCGTTATAGCAGCAATCAGATGACCAGAAAAGGCACACGACTGAACGATAAAAAAAATCGTTAGTTTATTTCTAAACTACATACACACAGCTTATTTTAGAACAGATTGATTTGACAGAGAGCAGAGATGAAAAGAAACAGAATGTCCGAATATACAGTTCAAATACTGTTATTGGTAGTCCATGCGGCAATCAAAGTCCAGAATGGCCGATTGCCATGCGGCCTTAGGCCTTTGTGAGAAAGTCCCAAAATGGCGGTTTTGCCATGCGGCCAGAGGCCTTGTGAGAAATCCAATGGAGATTTTGCGCCAGTGTCCCGCTGGCTGCCCAGATGTTATGAGGCCAGGATTTCAGGTAAAAGGACTCAGAGCTTTCTGGGCTCTCTGTGGTTATAGCCCCCACTCCAGCAAGGAGGGGTGAGGGGGCGTGGATCACACACCTCTTTGGAACAGGAGATCTGCCCGCCCTTCACATGAACACAAAATATACCTGAATCGTGATAGGTGTGCTAATCTTCAAACCATACAGATTATGTTAAATCTAATAACATTTTCAGGTCGATCAGAATTTAACGATAACAATGATATCAAACTTGGGAGGTTTAGAATGAACGGTGACCCCAAAATGCATATCTCTGCTTTGGCAGGGCTTACCTTTAATTCGGAAACATACAATTGTGTGGTTTGTTCCGAATTTCATAATAAGTGGGTTCTAAAGGCCGTTGCCTATTTGGAAAGTCATCTTTATGACAAAGGATGGATTTCATATTTGTGAGATCACAGAAAGGTCGGCTGGGAGATGGATTCTCTTTGATCCTTCAGCTGAGGTAATCCTGAGAGAACCCTCTGCTGTGATCGGTTCCTACCAGTCTGGAGGAAGGGGCGGTTTATTAGCTTCTGTCCATCTAATCTCTGATGGATGAGCTATAACCTTTCCAGGGATGGCTTTCACACAGAGGTGAGAAGAGCTGTAATTAGAAGCTACCAAAGAGCCAGGGTTTGCTACATTTGACCAGGGAGAGGAACTGTTAACCCCTGGTTTCCCTGATCCTTTTGTAAATTAAGCCTTGCCCTATCTGCGGTCACTTTTTTTTTTTTAAAACATATTTTATTTGGTTTTTTCAGGATTTTACGTAACAGAGCTAGTAGCAAAAGTTAACATGTTTCCTGAAGCACAAGAAGTCTAAGGCACCAAGATATAGCCCAACATGGGCGATATAACATACAGAATATTGCAAGGGTGTCTGACATTTGTCCATATGTCACATGAGATTGCCCCAAAACCTAGGGCAACAAAAACAGAGAAAACATTTCAAAACTACCCCTCCCTAACCCACCCCTGTTGGCCAGTTCTTTTCCTGGGTAATTTGCTATTTAGGATGAAACTTTACCTGGGAATTCCCTGTTTCTGCAGTGTTCATTTCCAGTATAGGGCATAGTTGATGCTTTTAGTTAGTAATTTCCAGCCTGCCCAAAGTGCCTTGCAGTTGGGCCGTGCAGTACCAGCCAGTGTATTTGAAATGTTCCATGAGTTTGTTTTTTTCTGTTGTTGTGAAGGTGGCCAGAATGAAAGGTTTCCAGGTTTTGAAAAGGTGCTTAGTCCGTTTTTCTTTGTGGACCAGAGCGTCCAGTCTGTCCAGGTTGAACAGATGTGTTAGTTCCTCCTTAACATCCCAGACAGAGGGATGCGTTGCATGGATCCATTTGTTGAAGATTACTTTTCTGGATGCGATAATGACCAGGTGTGGGAGGGGACCCACACCCCTGGCTGTGTTTTCCGCCCCAACCCGCACCTCAGGGGTCTCATGGTGATTAAATAACAGTAATGCAGGGTCTAGTTGCAGTTTTTGTTTGCATAATTTATAGATATAGTCTAGGACTTTTAGCCAGAATAGTCTGATATGTGGGCACGACCATACACAGTGTAATAGATCTGCATTTGGGAGTTGGCATTTGGGGCATTTTGGGGAGTAGTGTGGGGGGGGGGGTCTGGTATATTTGATGTTGAAAGCATATTTTGCTCTGTGGATGAACTTAAGATGTGATTCTCTCCATTTTTCCCCTATCATTAGCTGTCTGAAAGTTCCCAGTCCCGAAATTATTTTGGATGGAATGTTTGGGTCCAGTAAATCTTTGCCCCATGATTGGAAAGAAAGGCATGCTTTCGAGGGGCTATCCTGATTCTGTAGGGCGGATTGGAGTTGAGATAAGGACACCTTTGTTAAATGTGGGGCAATGAAGGTGTCAAAGGGAGTTATGTGTGTCAAACTGGATTGGTCTTTCAGCATGCTAGCTATGTAGGCTCTCATCTGCCCGAAGTACAGAAAGTGGTGAGGAGGGAGGGAGAATTTTGCTCTGGTTTCAGAGAAGGACAATAGCTTGTTTTCTCTGAGATGTGTGAGCTGGCCTAGTCTCACTAGACCTCTCTTTTCCCAGTCCAAAAAGCCCCTATGTGTCAGGCTGGGGGGGAAACCAGGGTTGCCCCAAAAGGGCATGTATTTTGTGACCTGGTAAGGTATTTTAAATCTTTTGCAGATTTCTTTCCATGTAATTATTGTGTCCCGCATCGTTTCGCTATATCTGAGGCGCAGGGGTAGGGATGTGATTTTGCTGTGTAGAAGGCCCGATAGGGTCCATGGTTCAGCATATGCTGCTTCTAAAGTATGATTTGAAAAGATGCTGGAGCCGGTGATCCAGTCTCTTATGTGTCTGGTCATACACGCCAGATTATAGCGTCTGATGTCAGGTATATTCAACCCACCTTTTTCTTTAGGCATCTGAAGTTTGTTAAAGGCAATCCTGTGTTTTCTCTTTCCCCATAAAAAATGTGCAAAGGCCCTATTCAGTTCTTTGATATCTATGTGTTTCATGAGGATTGGCAGGGTTTGGAGTGGGTATAAAAGTCTGCCGAAGCTGACAGATTTGAGTAATGCTGCCCTGCCCACTAGATTGATTGGTAGAGAAGCCCAGCTCGACAGTTGGCGTTTTATTTTGGCTATCAAGGGGGTGTAGTTTAGTGTGTATAGTTTGTCTGGGTGTCTACTAAAGTTCAGTCCTAGGTATTTGACTTGTGAGCATATTTTTATGGGATAAGTGGACTGGGGGGGGATCAGGGCCTGTTTAGATAGGAACATGATTTCACACTTTGATACATTTGCTTTAAACCCACTCTCTTTTCCCACCTCTTCCAATAGGGTAAATACTGTTTGCAATTGGTTTGCGGGATCAGATAGGAAAAGCATTACATCATCCGCAAATAATGCTTGGGTCAATGCAGTGTCTCCTATATGTATGCCTTTTATATGCGTTTCCAGTATTCGAGTCAGTGGATCCAGAGCTAGGTTGAAGAGAAGAGGGGACAGGGGGCAACCCTGCCTTGTTCCCTTTTCTAACTTAAACCTTGGGGAGAGAAATCCTGGTGTGTAAATTTGGGCGCAGGGGTCAGTCTGTGTAGCTTTAACTAGGTTGCGGAAAGGGCCTGTGATGTTTAGCTTGTCCATTACTCTGTCTAGCCAGTCCCATTGCACGTTGTCGAAGGCTTTTTCCGCGTCGATTAATAGAACAGCATAGTTTTTACATGTGGCGGGGTATGCTTTTACGTAATCTTGGGCTATTAATAATTTGCGTACATTTGAGACCGCTGATCTCTGTCTGATGAAGCCTGCTTGGTGGGGGCTCACTAGTTTAGGCATCAGCTCTGCCAGGCGGTCTGCCATTATTTTAGATAGGAGTTTGAGATCCTGGTTTATGAGCGATATGGGTCTGTATGAGCTGGGTAGTAGAGGGTCCTTGCCTGATTTTAACAGTATTTTAATGTGAGCCGTATTTGCCGAGTTGGGGTATTTGCCTTCTTTTAGGATATGATTAAAAAGGGATGTGAGTATCGGGGCAAGGTCGGTTTTGAGCAGTTTATAGAATTCCGGGGTTAGTCCGTCTGGCCCAGGGGCCTTGTTATTTGCTAAATTTTTAATGGTAGAAGTGACCTCGGCTTCGGTTATTTCTGCGTTAAGCAAAGTAAGGTCATCCTCGCTGAGCGTAGGTAATTTGATGTTTTTTAGTAGCTCCTGGTCTCGCCCGGGGCTCATTTGGGGTTTTTGATTGTGGTACAGGGACTCATAGAAGGCCTTAAATGTGTTATTTATTTTACGCGGGTCATGGGTGATTTGGCCTGGTGCAGTATATATGCTGGATATTACGGAATTTGTGTGAGGAGGTCTCGCTAACCTGGACAGTAGAGTGCCCATTTTGTTGCCAAATTTATGATAGTATAGGTCTCTGTAGGTTTTAAGGTATTTATCTCTAGTTTTTAAGCATTGGTCAGCCAGGCCCTTGGTTCGTAGCCACGCTAGCTTATTTTCTAAAGATGGCCTGTCTAGGAAATTTTTATGTGCTGTGCGTAGGGTATCCACTGACTCCAAGTACTGTGCATTTGAGTGCTTCCTTTTCCCTGCTACATAGCTAATTATTCTTCCTCTGAGGACCGGTTTAGCCGCCTCCCAAAACAGAAAGACATTACTCCTATGCTCTTTGTTTGTTTCTTTGTATTCCCACCACCATTGCTGGAGTAAAGCTGCGAACCCTTCATCCTGATATAAATAGTTAGGAAATCTCCATAGGATATCAGAGCCTTTCGGCATTTTAGGGAGCACTGACAGTTGTACCGGGGCGTGATCTGAGACTAGGAGGTCAAGAATTTCTACGGATTCAATTTGTTGCATTAGGAGGGTTGAGGTGAAAAAATAGTCTAGTCGGGACCAGGAGTTATGGGGGTTTGAATAGAAAGTGTATTGGGATTCGTCAGGATGGAGGGTCCTCCAGCTATCACACAGATTAGCTTCATTTACATAGTCTATCAGCAGTTTAGATTTGTTTCTAATTGAGGGGCTAATTAGGGAAGACCCGGATCTGTCCTCTTTAGTATGCATTAGTGAATTAAAGTCCCCCCCTTGTATAAATTTAGTTGTGTTGATTGATAGTGTAGTGGCGAGGAGGGATCTGAAAAAACCCCTATCCTCATCTGTTGGGGCATACACACTCATAAGCTCATATTCCTCACAGTGAACCCGCAGTCGGACTTTTGCCCATCTCCCTTTGTCATCATTGCTATGTTCTATTATTTCTCCCGGAAAATTTTTATGAATTAGGATTAGCACCCCTGATTTCCTCTCTTGGGATGGAGAGCCATAAACCTGTCCAACCCATGACTTTTTCATATAGGTGAATTGATCTTTGGTTAGGTGGGTTTCCTGTAATAGGGCTATGTCAGTGTGAATTTTTTTTAGGTGCCTCAGTATTACTGAGCGCTTGCCCGGGGATCTAAGTCCCTTCACATTCCAACTGGTAATTTTGAACGACATCTAACCAGGGTCTAAGAGTCCGACTGCACGTTTCACATCCCATAAAACATCAAACATTAGGCAATATAAAGAACTGACCAACAGCAACCCTCCCCCCTTCCCCCCTGAACAATAGGATCGTGACTGGAAATCAGATGCATATTTAGTTATGTGGAATTGGAAGCATTCCAGCAAGCCACGGCCGAAGTCGTGGAGCATGTCGTGCTGGAAATGTTCATATAGCATCAGGCTTCCGTAAGATTGGAAAGCTTTTAAAAGAAAACAGAAAAACAAAAACAAAATCGAAAACCAAACCATGGGAAATGTGGCTTCACTTCTTCCCTGGAAGCAGATAGTTCTACGGTAGCTCCAAGGCTTGGCCTCCTTATACACAGCCTTTGTAGATAGTTTTTAAACAGTGTACCTGCGTGCTGTGTAAATTTCAAAGAGAAGAAATGATGAAAGGTTTTCAGCACTGAGGATTATTTCTAGTGCAGCAGTGCCCCCTATTGATCTTAGGAATGTTTCCAAAGAAATACACAGTGAGTTCATTCTGGAAGATTCTGTGGTGGAGGGAAATTCTTGCTTTTTAGAAATTTTAAAGCCTCCTTTGCCGAAGTGAAAGAGTGCAATTCTTCTTCTCCATCTGTAATCTTTAATATAGCGGGATATTGTAAGGAGAATTTGATCTTTTTCTGGATGCATAGGGCACACGCAGGGTTGAAAGCCTGTCTTTGCCTGGAAACCTCTGCGGAGTAGTCATTAAATAGTCTGATGGTGTTGCCCTGGAATTCAAGAGGACCCTCCATTGCCCTGTATGCCCTCATTATGGTCGTTTTATCCGCAAAATCAAGGTAGCGGGTCATTACCATTCTAGGGGGTTTCTTATCATCTGGGTTGCGGGGGGGCCCGACTCTGTGGGAACGTTCCACTTTGTAGCCTTTCTTTAGGCCTAACAGTTTGGGCAATGCTGCAGCCGAAAAATCATGGAGGGCTTGCATTTGCATTATTTCTGGGAGGCCTACAATTCTAATGTTGTTCCGTCTAGATCGGTTTTCTAAGTCCTGCAGTTTGGAGTACATTTGTTTGTTATCATCCAGGAGGAATTGTACCTTGCTCTCCCTCTGCTGTTCTCTATCTTCCAGCTTTTGTATACGGTCCTCTGCATGTGCAAATCTGGAATCGTGCTTTTGCAGCTGCCTGTGGATGTCTCTCATGGACCTGTCCAGGGCGGCCTGTATTGCCGCATGTAGCTCGGGTTTGAGCGTTGCTACTACTTCTGCAGCTATTCTTTTGTAATCCACTGTGGACGTCTGCTCACCTGCTCCCTGGAGATCGACGACAGAGTCCCAGCCGTCGCGCTGTTGGCTGTTTTCCCACTCAGGGGATCGGCTGCCGGCATTGGAGTTCTGCGGGGAGGCGTCAGACGCCATCTTGTCCTCCTCTCCTTCCTCGCCCTCCTTGTTTCTCTTGCGGCCCGACCGCATCACATAACGGTCCATGCTCGGTATCGGGGGGAGCGCTGAGCACCCTGGAGGATATCTGCAGCTTGCACGAGTGAGTGGGGGCACTTTAGCAGCTGTTCGGCCGGTAATAGTCAGCGCGGTCTGCGGAGCTCTTCTCCCCTCCTGCTTACATCCAGGCGCCGGAACCGGAAGTCCCGCGGTCACTTTTTAATAGTGGCGACGGAATATTTTATAAGGCTCTAACTACTTTTTTAGGACGAATAAACGTTGATTCCGTCACAGCTGCATCGGCCATTATTTCACTCGGTGTTGCTGCAGTAGTGAGAGAATGGAGAGGAACCTGCTGCAGAGATGGGGAAAGCTTAGTTAGGCTCTTATAGCTTGCTCCTAGCTGATATTTGTTGTTGAAAAGCAACACAAAAAGAGCTCTTTTCAGAGCTAATGTTCTTGTGAATTTTTTTTTTTTTCTTTTTTGTGCCACTGAAACTGCATTATACAGCCCTGTGTGCCTCAGCTGGCCTTTGCTAATTGCTATACTGTGCAAGGCCCAGCACATTCAGTGCCTACCTTTTCACTGCACTTGTGTGTGTGACAGCTGCAGTTGTAATACCAGTCCGACCGTGCATACCTGTTCATGTTCACTCACCCAAGTGACAGCACGCAGTGTAATATACCAGCAGTCGCTGCATAACTGTTCACTGCACCTGTGTGTGTGACAGCTGCACATTGTATTGATACCAGTCACTGCACCTGCGTGACAGCACACAGTGTTATATACCAGTCACTGCATACCTGTTCACTGTACTTGTGTGTGTGTGTGTGACAGCTGCACATTTGTAATACCAGTCCGTGCATACCTTTCACTGCACCTGTGTAACAGCACGCAGTTTTATATACCAGTCACTGCATACCTGTTCACTGCACCTGTGTAACCGCACATTATTGTACCAGCAGTCACTGCAACCTTTTCACTGCACCTGTGTAACCACACATTGTTGTACCAGCAGTCACTGCAACCTTTTCACTGCACCTCTGTAACCACACATTGTTGTACCAGCAGTCATCTTTTCACTGCACCTGTGTGACCGCACATTGTTGTACCAGCAGTCACTGCAACCTTTTCACTGCACCTATGTAACCGCACATCGTATTAGTCAAGTCAGTGCATACCTTTCACTTCATCGCCCCAATATGGACAAAACAACAGGCAGAGACAAGCCACCCGGCAGGTCTGTTCAAGGTCATGCTGTTGTGATTTCCCTCGACCAAAGTACAGTGTTCAGAAGAAGGCACGTGTCATCAACCCCCAATATTGTCAGGACGTAGTTGACTATTTAATACAGAACACCTCAGCTTACGCACGGAAGCGTGAAATTTCTTCCTCCTGCTCTGATTCTGGCACCCCAATTAACACTCCGTCGGCAGCCATCACCAAAGTGCCATCCCAGGGCTCAGCAGTGTGGACATTTTTTGTGTGCCTGCCTCAGATGAGAGCAATGCCATCTGTACTCTCTTCCACCGAAAATTGAGCCGTGGAAAGACCAAGACGCGCGTAGGGACACCTACCTTATGAAGGCACATGATTACAAAGCACAAACTGCAATGGGATGACCACCTGAGGAAAAGCAGCACACAAAAGCAAAGCCACACACCGCAGTGTAAGATACCAGGCCGCAATTATTTATCAAAAAAGGCGGTACCCAAACTGTACCGTGATGTTGAAAGGCAAGTGGTGTCATCTCTGGCACACAGCGTTGGGTCAAGGGTCCATCTGACCATGGATGCCTGGCCTGCATATCAGGCATCCTGCCTGGCCTGCCCGAAGACAGTCCCCACACACAGCATCTCTGCCTGAACGCCGTGTTACTGCCTGCCCCAAGACTAAGTCGGTCCCCACACAGCATTTCTGCCTGCAGGCCGCTTGACTGCCTTCTCCGCCACCACCAACAGGGTCCAGGACTCCAGGTGGATTCCTGAATTTAGCGGCCGCTATAATGTTTTCTGGTGCGTGTACATGCCTGCCTAATTTTTCTGGCTGCACTGCGGCTGCAACAACAAAACAAAAGTCATGTACATGTCAGTTCCCCTTCGTGATCGTTACCTTGCCGCGGTGAAGGGACTTGTGTATCACAACGAAGCAATGACCGCCGGCTATATGAGTGGGGGGGGGGGGGGGGCAGGGGGGGGGGGGGGGGCACACCCAAGATAATAAGGTTGTTGCTTCATTGTGGAAAGACCAATTTCGATCAGCCACTGTTGTTCTATCATTGAGCTACCACAGCCCGACCATATGGGCTTGAAAACCGCCATCGCCTGCACGGCCGTCACTACACAAACAGCTGTTTGCGGTGCGTTACACAGTGGGTTTAGTCTGTCATTGTGAAGCAGTACACTAATTACACTACCTGATTGATGTATACACATGCAAGATGTTTAAAGCACTTTAGGCCTCCAATTTAGCAATAAAATGTGATTTATGCCCTTAAACCCTGCTGTGCGTAAAATCTGGATTTTTTTCCCGGGACTTTTGGTGTGTATATCACTCCGCCATGCCCCCTTACACGTGTTAGACCCCTTGAAACATATTTTCCATCACTTTAGTGGCCATCATTAGTGTTTGTAGTTTTGAAAGTTTGCCTGTCCATTGAAGTCTATGGCGGTTTGAAAGTTTGCATGTTCACAAACTTTTTTCGCGTGTTCGCGTTCGAGGTTCCTAAAGTCAGCAGCTCCATTCTGCTGAATGGAGCTGCTGACTTTGAGAAAAAGTCGCCCTGTGTAATACAATGTAACTATGGAAAGATGGGCATCATTTTAAAGCTCTCTTTCTCCTCTTTCTGACGACACCTAAATTGCCGCCCTACGCCTTTTAGTTGTCTCTATTTTAGCGATCGAAATCGTGGTCGCTGCAATTTCGATCGTGAAAATAGTGAAAACTAAAAGGCGTAGGGTGGCGGTTTATATATCATTGGAAAGAGGAGAAAGAGAGCTTTAAAATGATATGCATCTTTCCATAGTTTCTGCACTGCTCTGAGTCCCTGTAAGTGAGAGTTTAACCAACTTCTCAAAATACTATTTCATTAGACTGAATTTCTCTGGAATCTTTCTTAAACACTTAAGGACTGCAGTCATAAAACCCCTTAAGGACCAGACATACAACCTACTATCTAAATGAATTTTACCTCCTTTTCTTGTCACTAATGCAGCTTTCTTTTGGTGCTATTTGATTTCTGCTGTGTGTTTGTTTTCATTATATTCATCAAAAAAAAAAATAAATTATGAAATTTGTCAAAAAAAATTTTTTTTTTTAACTTTCTGTGCTGACATTTTTCAAATAAAGTAAAACTTCTATATACATTTTTGTCCAAATTTATTGTACTACATGTCTTTGATAAAAAAAAATCCAATTAGTGTATATTTATTGGTTTGGGTAAAAGTTATAGCGTTTACAAACTCTGGTGTCAAAAGTGTATTTTCCCATTTTGAAGCATCTCTGACTTTTCTGAGCACGTGTCATGTTTCATGAGGTGCTAGAATTCCAGGATAGTATAAATACCCCCCAAATGACCTCATTTTGGAAAGAAGACATCCCAAAGTATTCACTAAGAGTCATGGTGAGTATATAGAAGATTTTATTTTTTTGTCGCAAGTTAGCGGAAAATGACGCTTTGTGACAAAAATAAAAATAAAAAAAAGTTTCCTTTTCTGCTAACTTGTGACAACAAAAAAAATGAAATCTGCCACGGACTCACCATGCCCCTCTCTGACTACTTTGGGGTGTCTACTTTCCAAAATGGGGTCATTTGTGGAGTGTGTTTACTGTCCTGGCATTTTGGGGGGTGCTAAATTGTAAGCAACCCTGTAAAGCCTGAAGGTGCTCATAGGACTTTGGGCCCCTTAGCGCACCTAGGCTGCAAAGAAGTGTCACACATGTGGTATTGCCATACTCAGGAGAAATAGTATAATGTGTTTTGTTGTGCATTTTTACACATACCCATGCTGGGTGGGAGAAATATCTCTGTAAATTAGATTTTTTTGATTTTTTTACACACAATTGTCCATTTACAGAGATATTTCTCCCACCCAGCATGGGTATGTGTAAAAATATACCCCAAACACATACTACTTCTGAGTACGGCAATATCACGTGTGACACTTTTTTGCAGTCTAGGTGCGCTAAGGGGCCCAACGTCCTATGAGTACATTTAGGATATCACAGGTCATTTTGAGGCATTTGGTTTCTAGACTACTCCTCACGGTTTAGGGCCCCTAAAATGCCAGGGCAGTTTGGGAACCCGACAAGTTACCCCATTTTAGAAAGAAGACACCCCAAGATATTCCGTTAGGAGTATGGTGAGTTCATAGAAGATTTTATTTTTTTGTGACAAGTTAGCGGAAATTGATTTTTATTGGTTTTTTTTTTCACAAAGTGTTATTTTCCACTAACTTGTGACAAAAAATAAAATCTTCTATGAACTCATCATACACCTAACGGAATACCTTGGTGTGTCTTCTTTCTAAAATGGGATCACTTGTGGGGTTCCTATACTGCCTTGGCATTTTAGGGGCCCTAAACCATGAGGAGTAGTCTCGAAACCAAATGCCTCAAAATGACTGTTCAGGGGGTATAAGCATCTGCAAAGTTTGATGACAGGTGGTCTATGAGGGGCCGAATTTTGTGGAACCGGTCATAAGCAGGGTGGCCTCTTAGATGACAGGTTGTATTGGCACTGAAGTGCAGGAAGCGCAGGATGTTCTCAAATGGTGACCTAGACATGGCAGCAGAGAACATGGGCATGTGATGTATTGGGTGCGTAGACCAATAAGACCACAATACATTATTTTTGACTAGACCCATGTTAAGGAGAAGGCCCCAAAAAATGTTACGTTCGAAAACTTGGAGTGCTTTCCACCGAAAAGGCTGGGCATAATAGCTTCTTGAATTTGCGGTTGCGTATTGTGTAGCATAACGGTTGGTCTCAGTTGTTAAGTTGTAGAGACCAGCAGTGATCAGAAAAAAAAAAAATATGTCACTGCCGTGGGGCGGGTGAGGGTTTGACCGGGTGATCAGAAGCCCGCAGGGGGCAGATTAGGGCCTGATCTGATGGATAGGAGTGCTAGGGGGTGACAAGAGGTGATTGATGGGTGTCTCAGGGGGTGATTAGAGGGGAGAATAGATGCAATCAATGCACTGGGGAGGTGATCTGAAGGGGGTCTGAGGGGGATGTGAGGGTTTGTACGAGTGATCAGGAGCCCACACGGGACAAATTAGGGCCTGATCTGATGGGTAGGTGTGCTAGGGGTGGCAGGTGGTGACAGGAGGTGATTGATGAGTATCTCAGGGTGTGATTAGAGGAGGGAATAGATGCAATCAATGCATTGGGGAGGTGATTAGGGGCGGGGTCTGAGAGCGATCTGAGGGTGTGGGCAGGTGACTGGGTGCCCGCAAGGGGCAGATGAGGGTCTGATCTGATGGGAAGCAGTGACGGGGTGACGTGGTGATTGATAGGTGATCAGGGTGTGATTAGAGGGGAGAATAGATGCAAGCAATGCACTGGTGAGGTGATCGGGGGGGGGGGGGGGGGTGTCTGAGGGCGATCTGAGGGTGTGGGCGGGTAATTGGGTGCCCGCAAGGGGCAGATTGGGGTCTTATCTGATGGGTAGCAGTGACAGGGGGTTATTGATGGGTGATTAGTGGGGAGAACAGATGTGAACAATGCACTTGGGAGGTGATCTGAGGGCGGGTCTGCGGGCGATCTGAGGGTGTGGGCAGGTGATCAGGTGCCCGCAAGGGGCAGGTTAGGGTCTGATCTGATGGGTGGCAGTGACAGGGGGTGATTGACAGGTGATCAGTGGGTGATTACAGGGGAGAATAGATGTATACAGTACATGGGGGGGGGATCTGGGGAGGATGTGGGGGGTGATCAGGAGCCCCCAAGGGGCAGTTTAGGACCTAATCTAAAATATAGTGTTGACAGATAGTGACAGGGGGTGATTGATGAGTGATTAGGGGGGTGATTGGGTGCAAACAGTGGTCTGAGGAGGTGATCAGGGGGGGGGGGGGGTCTGAGGGGTGCTGTGGGCGATCAGGGGTAGGGGGGGCAGGATCAGTGTGTGTGCTTACTAGGGGGGCTGCCTCCTGCCCTGGTGGTCCCTCGATCACTGGGACCACCAGGGCAGGAAGCAACCTTAATAATATGCTTTGTATACATTACAAAGTGTATTATACGCTTACTATGCGGCAGATCGGGGGTTAACAACCCGCCGGCGCTGCTAATTGGCCGGGGGGTTGACGTCGCAGGTGGGCGGAGCCTAATGCCGGCGGATGCGCGATCCCCGACAATTCAGGCCCCCAGCAGCCGCCACCAATTGGCGTTACGCGGTCCTGGAGGTGCCACTTTGCCGCCGCCAATTGGTAGTGGGCGGTCGGCAAGTGGTTAAAGGAGAATTCTGTTTATAGTATTCTGGTTAAAATATTGTTTCTAAATGAATTAGGATTTTACATTGCAAGAACCTCACAGATTCTTGCAATCCCCGGAGAAGACTTATATACAGAATTCTGACACATACTGTAAATTCATTATCATAATTATATTTATGGTTTCTACTTAACCTGTAATTAACCTCAAATCCTTAAGGCTGGGTTATGTTTGATGCGGATTATGATATTGGTTCAGCACCTCGCTAGTGGTGTGCGATTCCATACTCTGTGCTCTATAATTATCCTCAAGGTTCTTGATGCTGGGGTTAGACATCAGCAAGACATTTGATTTGGTTTGCTAGCAATATAGGCTTACAGCTCTAAATGGCTTTGGTTTAGCAGACTCCTTTCTATTTGATGTTTAGGTCTTATATAACAATCCCTTAACCTCCCTGGCGGTAACCCCGTGTGTGACACGGGGTAAGCCGCCGGAGGGTGCCGCTCAGGCCCTGCTGGGCCGATTTTCATAATTTTTTTTTTTGCTGGACGCAGCTAGCACTTTGCTAGCTGCGCCAGCACTCTGATCGCCGCCGGCCCCCGCCCGATCGCCGCTATTTGCTGCGGCGCGCGCCCCCCCCCCCCCCCAGACCCCAGCGCTGCCTGGCCAATCAGTGCCAGGCAGCGCCGAGGGGTGGCCCGGGACTCCCAATGACGTCCCGACGTCAGTGACGTCATCCCGCCCCGTCGCCATGGCGACGGGGGAAGCCCTCCAGGAAATCCCGTTCTATGAACGGGATTTCCTGATCGGAGATCGCCGAAGGCGATCGAAGCGGGCGGGGGGATGCCGCTCAGCAGCGGCTATCATGTAGCGAGCCCTCGGCTCGCTACATGATTAAAAAAAAAAAATTTTTTTTAAAAAACTGCTGCGCTCCCTCCTGGCGGTATTTTTCATACCGCCAAGGAGGTTAACTGTTATCCATATTTCTGAGGCCACCTTGTTTCCCATTGAACTCAGATGGGGTACATGCAGGGGTGCCCATTGTCCCCCCCTGTTGTTTGCTCTGGCTCTGGATCCTCTGGCAGTGGCAATCAGGCAACACCCCGATATTGCTGGTTATGGATAGGAAAATCAGAAGCTGGCTTTGTATGCAGATGATGTGCTCCTGTTCCTAACACGCCTAGTTACTGCATTACCCAATTTATTTTGCTTTCTGGACCAATTTGCGGGGTTTCTCAGGGCTTAAAGAGAAACTCCAACCTAGAATTGAACTTTATCCCAATCAGTAGCTGATACCCCCTTTTACATGAGAAATACAATGCTTTTCACAAACAGACCATCAGGGGGCGCTGTATGACTGATTTTGTGCTGAAACCCCTCCCACAAGAAGCTCTGAGTATCACGGTACTCTGGGCAAACTGCCACAATGTAACAATGTTCACAGACAGGAATTGGCTGTTTACAGCTGTCTCTACCAGCCAAAACGGCTAGGAGCAGCTACATAACCTGCCCACAGTAAAAATGTCACCATGTAATAAATGTCAGAATGTAAATCGGGGAGAGGAAAGATTTTACAATGAGCTAACACTGACTAAATCATTTATACATAATTATGGTAAAAAATGAAGCACTTTTTTTACTACATTATTTTCACTGGAGTTCCTCTTTAAAGTCAATTCCTCCAAATCTACAGCTTGCCAATTAATCTACTTCTCCACAAGATTAAGCACTTGGAGGCAAACTTAGATTTTATTTGATGTAGAACGAAATTTAAGCACCTTGGCAAATACCTTACCCCCCTTTACTGGGACTTACTGTATACAAAGTCAATTTCAAGGCAGAGATGGCAGATAAGCTCATTTTGGAAGCACATGCTGTTAATATGTCTGCTTCCATGAATCAGGAAGTAGAAACAGTGCAGATGTATTTCAGGATTTGTATCATCTGTAACAAAGAAATGTTTTTCTTTCAAGGTACTAATAATATGCTATTGTATATATTTTAGAGCAGAGAGGCTGTTCTAAGGTCAGGTCCACTTTAAGCACCCCTTACAGGACAGGATAGGCCTTCCCAGTCTATGGCATTATTACCTGGCTGCAAAACTGGGACACATTTTAGATTGGGGCCCTGAAGCTTCTCCTCCAATGTGGTGGAGGTTTAAATCTACTGTAAATCTGTCGCCCCCTTCTGTCCCGACTGTGGTGACCAGCCATGACATGCCCGCTCTATGTAAACGGAACAGGATTGTGACCTCTGTAACCAAACTGTGGTTAAATGTTGCTTCCCACTTTCAATTAGTGTCTAATCCCTCTCCTAAACTGTCCTTCTTGGGGCATGCCAGGTTTGACCCGGCCTTTCGCTGTCCCTCTGATTTCTCTTGGTGGCAGGAACAAGGTCTGACTTCCGCCGCCAGATTTTGGCAGGGAGGCAGAGCTATCTCCTTTCATCAATTTCGATTTGGACGGTATGCTCCTCTTTGTGAAGCCTTTAGATTCTGTCAAATTAGACATTTCTTCCTCTCAATTCTCATCTCCCTCCTCTCTAAAGCTCACTACCAGGCATGCTCAGATGTACCAAAATTCGGTTCGGGTACATTCAAATTCGGATTCGCCTTCAACCACGAAATTCGGTTCGGGTGTCTGTTTCAAAATTCGGTAAATTTGTGTTCGGGAATTCGGATGCGTTTTTGTTTTTTTAAAGGGAAATCACATTGAAATAGATGTAATTAAAAAAAAAAAAAAGTGACGTATGGCATTGACAGCAGGCAATGTATTGTGTGGATCCTGGCGGTGGCACCACTGACAGCAGGAGGATAAATACAGCAGCAGTAGGAGGAGGAGTGACGTGTGGCACTGGCAGCAGGCAATGTATTGTGTGGACCCTGGCGGTGGGACCACTGACAGCAGGATGATAAATACAGCGGCAGTAGGAGGAGTGACGTGTGGCACTGGCAGCAGGCAATGTATTGTGTGGACCCTGGCGGTGGGATCACTGACAGCAGGAGGATAAATACAGCAGCAGCAGCAGGAGGAGTCACGTATACATACAACAAATACATAAAGAAATTCATAAAGAAATAAATGCAGCAGGCCAGCAGGAGGAGGAGGAGTCAACAATAAATACATAAATAAACTCATAAATAAATGCAGCAGGCCAGCAGCAGGAGGAGGAGTCACGTATAAATACAATACATAATAAATAAATTAATAAAGAAATAAATGCAGCAGGTCAGCAGCAACAGGAGGAAGAGTGCCGTGCGGCACTGGCAGCAGGCAATGTATTGTGTGGACCCTGGCGGTGGGACCACTGACAGCAGGAGGATAAATACAGCAGCAGTAGGAGGAAGAGTGACGTGTGGCACTGGTAGCAGGCAATGTATTGTGTGGACCCTGGCAGTGGGACCACTGACAGCAGGAGGATAAATACAGGAGGAGGAGGAGTGACGTGTGGCACTGGCAGCAGGCAATGTATTGTGTGGACCCTGGCGGTGGGACCACTGACAGCAGGAGGATAAATACAGGAGGAGGAGGAGTGACGTGTGGCACTGACAGCAGGCAATGTATCGTGTGGACCCTGGCGGTGGGACCACTGACAGCAGGAGGATAAATGCAGCAGCAGGAGGAGTCACGTATAAATACAATAAATACATAAAAAAATTCATAAAGAAATAAATGCAGCAGGCCAGCAGCAGCAGCAGGAGGAGGAGGAGTAACGTATAAATACAATAAATACATAAATAAATTCATAAATAAATGCAGCAGGCCAGCAGGAGGAGAAGGAGTCACGAATAAATACAATAAATATATAAATAAATTCATAAAGAAATACTGTATATCCACTCAGCAGGGGTGAATCTGGCAAGCTATCGTATATGGGGGCCTTGGAGCTGGGAACAGGAATTGTCGCTCTCACAATTTCCGTCCTGCTGTTTAATTGCTATAGTGGTGAAATCCAATATCATCAAAGACACACCAACTAAGTTATTATTCCGATGGTACTACACCCCTGTGAAATTACATAGATTTCATCCTTCTCTTTCCTTGGCCTGTTTCCATAATTGTGGCTCTGAGTGGACTCTGCTCCATATCATCCGGGATTGCCCTATTGCTGTTCACTTTTGGGCGGACTGGTAAGCTATGTTACAAGATGTATTCAAACTTTCTGTGTCCCTTTCTGCTCCACAGGCTCTCTTGTATTTACCTAATGGGGAGCTTTCGGGAGCTTTTTTTTGTGTTTTGTACCGTTACATTTTACTGGCTGCTCAATGGAGCATTGACTTTAAACGGAAGGCTCAGGATCTGGATCTCAGTCTAGTCAAACAACACCTTGATATGTTAATGCTGAAGGGCAGGGTATTCTACACTAGCATAGAACACCTGGATCACTTTAATTTGATTTGGGAGAGATGATAGTCCTGTAAGGGTACATGTTAAAAGCCTTATCTTCTAAATTTCTCAGTCGTCATGGTTGACTACTGACCCATCTGATGTATACTTGCCTAGTTTAATTTGGCACTTGACAATTTCTAGGACATGCTCTTTGTATTTGTACCACTTAGTATTATTGTACAGTTTCTAATGTGATGCTAGGACCTATGGTTGTTTGCTATGCTAGGGTTTAATTGGTTGTAGAGTTTATTAATCTGTTGTAACTTGTAGCTATCACACTGGGCGTGAACAGACAAAATATACAGATAATACAATAGTACCAAATGCAATACAGACAAGACAGCCCGTGCACAGCTTCTCAATTCACATTTATTTTCTCAGCAGGCATGTATATACATAGTCCAAGTTAGCAACAAGACATATGTTAAGTGGATGGATCTGACCTGTTCCGAAATCCAATCCGACGGATGCGGGGGTGTGACCAGGGGGTGAAGGGACGGCACAACAGCCGTTTTGCGCTGGTGTGGCGCTTGTTCACGTGTGTAGGTCCCAGGGCAAAGGCGGTGTGTGTGGGCTTCCGTGATGAAGTAGGAAGGCCTCGCCCACCACGTTCGCCATTGGTTCCTGGCGCTGGAGAGTGAGGTTAGGGGTGAGTGGGAGGAGGATTGCCGCATGACGGCGGAAGAGTGACAGCATATAATTACACCACGTGATGCCTGTACATTAAAGTAATTGCCGCTATGCGGCGAAACAATGGTGCAATGTGTTACATTTGAAATACATATACAGTGGCTTGCAAAAGTATTCGGCCCCCTTGAAGTTTTCCACATTTTGTCACATTACTGCCACAAACATGAATCAATTTTATTGGAATTCCACATGAAAGACCAATACAAAGTGGTGTACATGTGAGAAGTGGAATGAAAATCATACATGATTCCAAACCTTTTTTTACAAATCAATAACTGCAAAGTTGGGTGTGCGTAATTATTCAGCCCCCTTTGGTCTGAGTGCAGTCAGTTGCCCATAGACATGCCCTGATGGGTGCTAATGACTAAATAGAGTGCACCTGTGTGTAATCTAATGTCAGTATAAATACAGCTGCTCTGTGGTGACCTCAGAGGTTGTTTAGGAGAATATTGGGAGCAACAACACCATGAAGTCCAAAGAACACACCAGACAGGTCAGGGATAAGGTTATTGAGAAATTTAAAGCAGGCTTAGGCTACAAAAAGATTTCCAAAGCCTTGAACATCCCACAGAGCACTGTTCAAGCGATCATTCAGAAATAAAAGGAGTATGGCACAAATGTAAACCTACCAAGACAAGGCCGTCCACCGACACTCACAGGTCAAACAAGGAGAGCGCTGATCAGAAATGCAATCAAGAGGCCCATGGTGACTCTGGACGAGCTGCAGAGATCTACAGCTCAGGTGGGGGAATCTGTCCATAGGACAACTATTAGTCGTGCACTGCACAAATTTGGCCTTTATGGAAGAGTGGCAAGAAGAAAGCCATTGTTAACAGAAAAGCATAAGAAGTCCCGTTTGCAGTTTGCCACAAGCCATGTGGGGGACACAGCAAACATGTGGAAGAAGGCTTTCTGGTCAGATGAGACCAAAATGTTAACTTTTTGGCCAAAATGCAAAACTCTATATGTGGCGGAAAACTAACACTGCGCATTACTCTGAACACACCATCCCCACTGTCAAATATGGTGGTGGCCGCATCATGCTCTGGGGGTGCTTCTCTTCAGCAGGGACAGGGAAGCTGGTCAGAGTTGATGGGAAGATGGATGGAGCCAAATACAGGGCAATCTTGGAAGAAAACCTCTTGGAGTCTGCAAAAGACTTGAGACTGGGGCGGAGGTTTGCCTTTCAGCAGGCCAACGACGCTAAACATAAAGCCAGGGCAACAATGGAATGGTTTAAAACAAAACATATCCATGTGTTAGAATGGCCCAGCCAAAATCCAGATCTAAATCCAATCGAGAATCTGTGGCAAGATCTAAAAACTGCTGTTCACAAACGCTGTCCATCTAATCTTACTGAGCTGGAGCTGTTTTGCAAATAATGGGCACGGATTTCAGTCTCTAGATGTGCAAAGCTGGTAGAGACATACCCTAAAAGACTGGGAGCTGTAATTGCAGTAAAAGGTGGTTCTGTAAAGTATTGACTCAGGGGGCTGAATAATTATGCACACCCCACTTTGCAGTTATTTATTTGTAAAAATTGTTTGGAATCATGTATGCTTTTCGTTCCACTTCTCACGTGTACACCACTTTGTATTGGTCTTTCATGTGGAATTCCAATAAAATTGATTCATGTTTGTGGCAGTAATTTGACAAAATGTGGAAAACTTCAAGGGGGCCGAATACTTTTGCAAGCCACTGTAAATCTGTGTGATTAACACTTTTAAAACCATTATACATAAGTGCATACAGTCAATAAATAATAAAAGTAAAACTTAATCATACTTTGTGCAATTAGTGAAGCTACTTATCCGTGCATTTATAAAGAAATGTCCTGCATCTATCTTCCTACACTATCTTGTCATTGCTGGTCCCAATTGCCGCCTATTAAAAAATCATATCTTTATTAGTGTATCATTTAAAAAAAACAAAACAAAACACTCGTTCTCCTAATTAAAATCACTATGAGTATAGGGGGGAAAGAAATAAATCTTTAAAGGAGTGCTCTACAGCTGGACTGCGGTGCATCCATCTGAAATCATGACTTGATTTGTAATCGGAGGATCTAGCCGCACCTCAATTATGTTTCTAGGTGTGTGAAGCACAAAAAGGATAAAGGCATTCACGCGTATGGCTGCTTTTAAAGGCAGGGAGGAGAAAGACAAAAAAAAGGGATGGAGGGTGGTGAAATCACATAAAGTCTGATGTAAGGATCAAGTAAAGGTCCGTGTGGGGACACAATAAACACCAATAAATGACAGGGCCACCGCCATAGGGTTTTAGTCAGTCTGGTGACAGTGCAGATAAGAGATGGCATTTTGTATAAAAGACAACCGTGTGTGGGGGTTATGACAGACCTGCCCTCTTTGGTGTCCCCCACCTGTTCTCTTTGAGCATAAACCTCCCCAGAGAAGAGGGGAAAGTTACTCAGTAGCGCCACCGTGTTTCAGTGGCGACTGTGAAAAAGCCATCTAAAATCAATTTGCACATGTCCTTCGACTGATACCTATATATCATGTCCATCTGGACATTCTGGTATATGGTCCCACGGACCTAAACTTGATATAACGAAAGGGAAGGAGGAGCAGGGAGAGGATAAAAGAGACATATACAACAGGAGGGTAGAAGAGAGGGGAAAAGAGGAAGAAAAAGAAGGGGTAAGGACGATTAGTCCTGTGTTGATATTAAAAAGGGACAGGACGATTTGAGAATACAAAAGTCTATTGTCGCAAGCCAGGGTGAGGGGGGAGAAGAAGGAGAAAGGAAAGGGAAATAGTAAGAGGAGAGCAACACAGTGGGGGTGTGGCCTGCATCCAGAGCTAAACCCCACCCCCCAAAAAAATGGGGGAAATAGAAGAGAGGGGAGAAAAAACACCCACCACTTCACCCGGAGGGAAAGGGTGCCCAGGTAGTTACGGGTCCAAGAAACAGGACAATTCCAACCTGTCATTGAGGCCCAAAGGCCCCATTGGCTCTGTGCGCAAGATCACACGCGATTCGCGTCAAGTTAGTTCCTGGTCTCTGTTACCCCCTCCTGGAGTTCGTAACATGTAGGAGGCCCGCGAATCTCAAGCATTTGGCTTTGCCGTCATGGGTATCCCTGACATGCTCAATTAGGCGTGGGTACCCCTTCCCCGATTTAATGGACTTGAGGTGTTCTCCCACTCTTTCCTTAAGGGGCCTGGTTGTCTTACCTACATAGTACAACTGGCAGGGACAAAAAATAGCATACGAAACAAACTTGGTCTGGCAGGTGATGAAGGCCCTCACCTCCCACTGTACCCCTCCTAGTCTATAGTTTGTACCCTCTAACATCTGTGGGCAGTACTTGCACTTGCCGCATTTGTGATTTCCTTTGGGACGTCGATTCGTTAACCAATTTGGTGGAATAGTGGAGCGATATTCACTGCGTATTAGAATATGGCTTAAGGTAATAGCCCTTCTGTAGGCTACCCGTGGAGGCTCAGGGAAAACTCTCTGTAGGTCAGGGTCCCTTGTTATAAGTTTTTCTTAATGACCTGAGAAATCCTTCTGGTCATGGGAGTATAGTCAAACGTGAATGTTATCGATGTGCCTTTATCTATCTTGGGCTGTCTCACTAGGAGGGAGGACCTGTCCTTCTCCCCAGCCCTCTCCTTGGCCCTCTCGAGGACAATCTCATCATAATCTCTCGCCCGTAGGCGTGCTGTGAGTTCCTCCCCTGGTCACACCCTCGCATCCGTCCTGGATTGGATTTCGGAACAGGTCAGATCCATCCACTTAACATATGTCTTGTTGCTAACTTGGACTATGTATATACATGCCTGCTGAGAAAATAAATGTGAATTAAGAAGCTGTGCACTGGCTGTCTTGTCTGTACTGCATTTGAAACTGTGTTCTCAATTGCCCGAATGCACGCTTCCTCCACACATGCAAGATAGCAGAGCAAAGTGGAGCAGGACGGGGTTATTTATTAAAGGTGCAGCAGACCCAATCACCCCCTAACCACTGAGTGCCGGACACAACAAATTTCTTTATTGTACAGTAATGCAATAGTACGTAGTACAGATCTGTCAGTACTTGTGCACAAGTTTACAAATTCGAGGTACCAAATCGTTAAGCAAAATCAGCGTCAAAGTCGAGCAGGGTCATACACGTGTATCAGATGTCAGTCAGTTTGTAAGGATTTTCCAGAGGCGAAGTCTAAGTCAGGCAGCGTCAGTAACGGGAATCAGATGGCTATCGTACAGAAGGATGAGGCAAAAGTGAAGTCTATAACTAGCAGAAGGTCGGTACATGAGAAATCAACAATCAGAATATATCTGTATGAAAAATAACAAACAACTGACTAACTGGAGTACATATATATTGTGCGTCTACACAATATATGAATATAGCTCAGAGAAGCTCTCTAGGCTAGACCTGAAACCAGCGAACTGATTAGTATCAAGGCCAGTGAGCAAGTGCAGCTCCTGGCCTTATATACAAAAGGTCCCTGATCGTAGCCACTCCCATTTGGTGAGGTCATACATGACCTCACCTGCTGATCCTCTTCCTGAGCCTATAAGGCTCAGCCGAGTTCACGTGTGCGTGATGCGACCTTCGGGTCGCCTGCGACCCGGAAGACACCGCCGGAGGGATGCTAGGGGTGCCGCCAGAGGAATTCGGCGCGGCAGTCCCGCCGCTCGCCCGGAGCTCGCCGGAGACGCCACAAAATTTGTTGGGCTATGCTATTCTACTTGTTATAAACTGTTCTATATCACCTTGCTTCGACACCATTAACTTCTTACAGTTGCTTCTCACAGACTGTGAGACCACTTGACTCTCACCACAGCAAGCAGGAGATAGACTTTCTCAGGCTTCTTCAAGGTTTACGTTATTTATTCAAGAACAGAAATACAGATAGACACAGTTCATCATATCCTAGCCACGCCAATCTTCATGTTGCGTTACAAGCTTCTTGATTAGACTTCCTGCTGAAGTCTAATCAGGTACCTTCTTTCTAACCTAAGTTACACTAGACTACCTATGTACAGCATACATTATATCAGATTACAGAAAGGAATTAACATACTTAGAGGTTCCAGTCAGCCTTGCGAGCTAGTGCGAAAGTAAGAAGCAGAGTGCGCTCTAATCGCCCACCTCGGTTTTAATACCGACTAGGAAAGAGTTAAATATGACATCATCTTCGCCATCCCCTAAATCAGACTATTGGTGGACCCACTCGTGGTGTCATCATACACACCTACTCAATTAATAATCAATGAGGCATTTGACCTACATGCAGGAATGTGGATATTTACAAAACATGGCTGATGTTTATTGTTCTAGTGGCCGTACATGCCCAGGTCAGGGAGACCTGCGGCCTTGTCCATAGAACAGCTTCTTGGTATGTTCTAGTTCTGCTGACAGAACTGCAGATTTTCTCTCTAAGAGAAAATCCCCTTAAAGGGCAGGTCTGCTTATCAAGCCTTTTTGACTAACTCAGTCCAAATAACTGAGGCCTACTTAAATTATAACAACCCCCCCTAAAAAGGCTAGACCCGCAGATCCCAGCTACTGAACCCACCCGTACCTGGTTTCTTTTCTTTAGGTTTCAATTTTCGATGTTCGTGCTCACACAACTTCTCTGCTCTAGGCGGTTATCCCTGGAAGAGAGAGCAAGACCTCTTGGTCTTCCTGTAACCAGGCTCTCTGGGGAGGCCCTACTTCTAAGTCCCTCTATGCCACATGCTCAGCATTTGCGTCACTTGCGTATCACTCACAAACTTGCATGACCACAGAAAAGTGAAACTTGTGTGTTCGTTACTCAATGGAGCAGTGCCAGGTGCCTTCTAAAAGAGCGCCTTTATACAATCAACTCCATCACTGGTACTACTAAACCTATACCCGTAACCCTGTATATCCCTTAATTTGGAAATATTGGTTCATGAGATTGTTTATGAGGCACCAATCTCTGGACCAGGTTAATTTGTTTTACGTAATTTTAACATGCAACCTCACCTGGATAATGATGCCTAAAGTTGTCATCCCCATCCAGACGACCAGTGGGTGTAGAAAGAACTTTGGAACTGCAGAGGCCCAGTCCGAGTGTCCCTGGAACATCACCGGAAACCTTTTCCACCAGGTCAGACTGGAACTCACCTGCTTATTTTTGTGTTCTACCTCGTTAAGATCACCTGGATCATGGTGAAATCTTACCTCTAACTTAGTGTACTGTTTGTTTAACCTTTGTAACAAAGTGTGGTCGTCTTGGGTCAAAACCTGTTCCCCTTTGTCCCATGTCGTGTTCTCTTTCAGGATGGGAACTTCCCGTGAAACTTTGAACTTTAGAGTTCTCTTAACAATTTGAGAAATAACGTCATCAAACCTGGATGACTGGATCCATATGGGATCTCCGCTCACCCAATATGTTCCCCTTGACAGATCCCCCTTATTGGAACAATTATGAACATAACGATATTACACAGTCCATATGCAGCCGCTTATCCTCATGCTAGTTGGGTAAGTGAAGAGGTACTCTTAATTGAAAGATTGCAGAGAGTACAGTCTTCCCAACCTCTGGTACATAGTGTGCCTCAGGACATAAGGGAGGAAGAGGTCCAATCAGGTACCTTGAATGTGTCCTTAGACAGGATGCTAAAAAAAAACAAACCTTTCCTTCAGCCACCGGAACTATCGGTTTGGCTTCAGGGTGGATCTTTTGAATGGTAGCCTCGCATTCTGCGTTATTGAGCCTGCAGGCTTCTTCACTAAATTTGACTTGCCCCGGCAAACACAGGTACCTCTGTGAGAATTGCCCACATGAGGACAACTCTACTCGTTTCACCTCCCTGTCTAGCACCGAAAAAGTTTGACCTCTCAGGTCCTGGTGTAAGACATGTGTTAAGGTGGGAACTAAGGAAGTGGTGGTGCCTAAAGGAATGTTGCACCGTTTCCATTTGTTCACCCAAACATCTTGAAGCTTCCATGCAAAAGATCCTTCTCCAGAAAAATCGATATACCTCCCCTTGTCCAATCTCAGTTGGACAGGATCTTTAAGCATCTCCCTGACAAAATATGTCCCCAACTGTCCTGATTGGACCTCTTCCTCCCTTATGTCCTGAGGCACACTATGTACCAGAGGTTGGGAAGACTGTACTCTCTGCAATCTTTCAATTAAGAGTACCTCTTCACTTACCCAACTAGCATGAGGATAAGCGGCTGCATATGGACTGTGTAATATCGTCCCCTGTTGTGACCCGTGTAGTGTGGATGGGGTTCCCTGTGTTGGCTTTCCCTCCCCCAGGACCGCTCTCCCCACCCTCTTTGTCACCTGGAAATGTGGCTCGATCTCGATTTTTACTTCTTGTTTCGAGAACCACCACCCCTCGGCTTTCCAGCCATTACGTGTGTATAGTTGTTTCAGAGGCACTCTCTGTTGGTAGTTCCAGAGTGTGATGTTGTCCCCTGCGTCTCTCTGGTAGAAGAATTGACGCCTCCTGCTCTTTCCTCTCCAATCTGGAACCATCTCACTCTGCATAACCAAGACAAGGTACCCCTGAATCACACACTCCACCTTTTGCATGTACCCATTGTACTGCACTGTACCTTTTAACAAAACTTTGGATCGGTGCATCGATTCTGGGAGTGTGGCATTCAATAGCAGATTTACACTGCCATTCAATTCCCACTGCCCGCACACCTGACCCTTCAGACCTTTCACCCACATTGTGCCATGAAATTTGTTTTCTCCTGGCACAAGTGCTCTTTTCCTCCGTCCCTGCATGGTCCATCTGTGCCAAGCTGAGGGAGGTGTGAAAGGATTAGTACCTTTGTCACCAAACATTAACATGCTTGGGCCTTGCATTCTCATTAACCCCTTATTATACATGAGAATGTCCTCTCTTCGTTCTCCTAGGACGAAACGGCAACCTAGGATCACCATCAGCACGGTACTCTTCATTATAAAAGCACCACCTTGGGAAAGAAAAACATTAGCAATTTGCACTATGCTTTGCTCAGTCGGTTTTTTTAGACGCTTTCCCATCTCAGGAATCTCGTGTTTTAGTCTCTTTCCAATTTCAGGAATCTCGTGTTTTAGTCTCTTTCCAATCTCAGGAATCTCGCTGTTCTCCGAACTCAGATTGGCATCTGGAACCTTTCGCTTATCCGACTGACATCTCCATCTTTGCTGCCAGCACTGCAGCCGTCTCGATTCCATATTGCCCATCTCCTGAAATCAAAATACAAACAAATCAATTCTTATTAATGATTTGGGATTCGTCCTGCAGCTTGTACT
This sequence comes from Hyperolius riggenbachi, assembly GCF_040937935.1. Classification (NCBI taxonomy): domain Eukaryota; kingdom Metazoa; phylum Chordata; class Amphibia; order Anura; family Hyperoliidae; genus Hyperolius; species Hyperolius riggenbachi. Next base: position 166,724,342 of record NC_090650.1, read on the forward strand.
CTTTACACTTTAAATTGATCAATATATACCGTAATTGATCTCGTTGCTTTATGGTTCTCATGAACTCTGTTTACTCTTATTGGTAGATTGGAGTTACAACCTCTCTCCTACCTAAGTACTATCCTCAGTACTTACCTGTTTAAAATATGATCCCGCGGACTTCACCTTTGGAAGCTCGCTTCACCTTTGGAAGCTCTCACCTCATTGCAGGCTCCTTCCACACCCCCCCCCCCCCCCCTATCTGTACATACGCGGCCGTCGCATGCACAGATTACGGATGCCACACCTGTTGCTGCTTTGCAGGTGAGCCTGCAATGTTCTTACTCATTTTCGCATTTACTTATCTAGAACTTCATTGCGATACCAGCTCTGCTAGAAGTTCTGTGTGTTGACCCTCTGACCAATGTTTGCCGTGCCACTACCTAAACTACAAACAAAAAATGGCTGCCTCCCTGTGGGAAGGAGCACTTAACACTTAACCTACACAGGGTGCAGGGCTAAGCATACCAGCGTCACATGCCTGTATGCAGATCCCTGACTGCCCATTTGGTAGGTAGTAATATGGCAAACACCGTACTGATACACTGGCACCCTGTACATGGCAATTCTTTCATTTGTATAATTGCCCCATGAACTGCTGTTAGTTCTGGTTCTTTGTGCTACAATTGATAGGAGCTGGAAAAAACATATTTGACCAATCAGTAGACGGAAAAAAAACGCACAAAAAACAGCCCCAGCCCAGCATAGACCTCTTAGTCAAGCTCTGGCCCTGTCCACGACAAAAACCGGAAAAAAAAGTTACCGCTCTGCAGCAGCGGCGACGGAAACCCGGATTGGTCCACTCCCTTTTTTCCAATTCCGGCACCCCCTTGCTGCACTGTCCCCCCTTTCCCTATTGGGAACTCATGCTGCAACACCCATTAAGGTGCCCCACTTACAGGAATAATCCCATAAGCAACTCAGTACAGACCTATTCCTGATCTGCGTTGTTCATTGTCTCCCTGCACCTAGCTGGGAAACATTTCCTATCCGTGACCATGCTAGTCTTACGGTAATAGCTTGGTGCACGCATTCTGGCATTCCTTTCCATGGACTCAGGCTATGGGGAAATATTCTGAAATCCGAGATACTCATTAGAATGTCTCTATATTTCTACCCCCCTCCCTTTCAGCTGCTCTGCCCGGAGCCGCGAGCACAGCCTGACGTGACGTGGATCCCCCAGCCCCTCCTCCCCCCTGCCATGACGTGTGGGAGCCATGACTTTTGGGGGTGGGCCCTCTTCACTGCCGCCATTTTGAGTCCTGGACTGCCAGCTAAGATGGCTGCTATTAATCTCCCGTAGCAACCACTTAATCCTATACACATTTAGGAGAGAAAACAAATTCAAACAGAACAAACATTTTATGCATAATTACACACAGCATCGATACACAGTGCACAAAGATCAGCCTTCCGTCACGTCTCAGCTGTAATCCGAACTGCAATCAGACATAAGGATCCCCAGAGACGTAGGAATCTTTCTCACTCTATCACAGACATAACTCAGAACCGCCCGAGCGAGCTATACAGTGGAGGAAATAATTATTTGACCCCTCACTGATTTTGTAAGTTTGTCCAATGACAAAGAAATGAAAAGTCTCAGAACAATATCATTTCAATGGTAGGTTTATTTTAACAGTGGCAGATAGCACATCAAAAGGAAAATCGAAAAAATAACCTTAAATAAGAGATAGCAACTGATTTGCATTTCATTGAGTGAAATAAGTTTTTGAACCCTCTAACAATAAAAGACTTAATACTTAGTGGAAAAACCCTTGTTTGCAAGCACAGAGGTCAAACGTTTCTTGTAATTGATGACCAAGTTTGCACACATTTTAGGAGGAATGTTGGTCCACTCCTCTTTGCAGATCATCTCTAAATCCCTAAGGTTTCGAGGCTGTCTCTGTGCAACTCTGAGCTTGAGCTCCCTCCATAGGTTTTCTATTGGATTAAGGTCCGGAGACTGACTAGGCCACTCCATGACCTTAATGTGCTTCTTCTTGAGCCACTCCTTTGTTGCCTTTGCTGTATGTTTTGGGTCATTGTCGTGCTGGAACACCCATCCACGACCCATTTTCAGTTTCCTGGCAGAAGGAAGGAGGTTGTCGTTCAGGATTTCACGATACATGGCTCCGTTCATTTTCCCGTTAATGCGATTAAGTTGTCCTGTGCCCTTAGCAGAAAAACACCCCCAAAGCAAAATGTTTCCACCCCCATGCTTGACGGTGGGGACGGTGTTTTGGGGGTCATAAGCAGCATTTTTCTTCCTCCAAACACAGCGAGTTGAGTTAATGCCAAAGAGCTCTATTTTGGTCTCATCAGACCACAGCACCTTCTCCCAGTCACTCACAGAATCATTCAGGTGTTCATTGGCAAACTTCAGACGGGTCTGCACATGTGCCTTCTTGAGCAGGAGGACCTTGCGAGCCCTGCAGGATTTTAATCCATTGCGGTGTAATGGTTTTCTTGGTGACTGTGGTCCCTGCTAATTTGAGGTCATTCACTAACTCCTCCCGTGTAGTTCTAGGATGCTTTTTCACCTTTCTCAGAACCATTGACACCTCACGAGGTGAGATCTTGCGTGGAGCCCCAGAGCGAGGTCGATTGATGGTCATTTTGTGCTCCTTCCATTTTCGAACAATCGCACCAACAGTTGTCACCTTCTCTCCCAGCTTCTTGCTAATGGTTTTGTAGCCCATGCCAGCCTTGTGCAGGTCTACAATTTTGTCTCTGACATCCTTGGACAGCTCTTTGGTCTTTCCCATGTTGGAGAGTTTGGAGTCTGCTTGATTGATTGATTCTGTGGACAGTTGTCTTTTTTACAGGTGACTAGTTAAGACAGGTGTCCTTAATGAGGGTGACTAATTGAGTAGAAGTGTCTAACCACTCTGTGGGAGCCAGAACTCTTAATGGTTGGTAGGGGTTCAAAAACTTATTTCACTCAATGAAATGCAAATCAGTTGCTATCTTTTATTGAAGGTTATTTTTTCGATTTTCCTTTTGATGTGCTATCTGCCACTGTTAAAATAAACCTACCATTGAAATGATACTGTTCTGAGACTTTTCATTTCTTTGTCATTGGACAAACTTACAAAATCAGTGAGGGGTCAAATAATTATTTCCTCCACTGTACAACTCCAAACCACTTTAACTGTTACCATCCCAGCTAGAAACTTCTTCTGAGACGCACACATTTCAGCCGGAGCTCACCACACAACATAAAACATATGCAGACATTTAAAAACATGTTAGCAGCACTGACTGGAACGAGAGAAGCTTACTTATCTCTCTACGCTTTCCACTACGGACAGAGAGGAAAAAAACACCCTGATCGGGATCGGGAAAAAACGTCAGCTCACCGAAGAAAAAAACTTACTTCTAAGTTTTACACATTCCCTCTCCTGTCTACTCAGGTACCTCTCTCTCCCCCATCTACTTGCTCGAAAGCCGCCCCCTCCTTTTCTGCGGGCGATCTACGCTAGACTAAAACACCGCTGGCCTCCCTCCAAGCTGTCCTCCCCCTACGCAGGCAGCTGCTCTGTGAAAGCGAAAGAGATAAAACAAACGCAGCAAATACCACCAGCAGAAAAAAAACATGCCTCTGACAAATGTGGATGTAACCACTATATAAGCTGTAACAAACATTACAGAAACATTAAAGCCCATACTATGTATGCTCTAGCAACACAGAAACATTGAATCCTAAGAAAAAATCAAAGCACATAAACTCTGAAAACAGCACTATGTATTTACAACGGAGCTGCTCCTATCCTCACCCCTCCCACCACGCACGGGAGAGATGAGAAGCCCGCAGCCTCCACACTGCAATTAACACAGAATATACATATTAACACATTATTCTCTCCTTGTTATAACACCAAATACAACACAGATAACGCCATATAACAACGTAAATCATACATGCCTGATCTGCGGACTCTTTGCAATTCATCAGCTTTTCCGCAACTGTTCTCCGCGAAACTGAATGGACACCGGAACTTTCTGGGGGCGCTCCCACTCCCCCCACAGCGGATCGACCTCTCGCAGCACGTTGCCAGCTGGCCACAGAGGGTTCCGTCTGATCCAGGTTTAGGCTTGTAACTGTGTGCACATGCAGTTACAGTGTAATGTCCAAGAGTTTTGCCGCTGATCCTCGAATTGCAGCCGTGTGCTTGGCTCCCGCACACTCTCCACACCACTTATCAGTATCAGCTTGATAAGCTTTACAGTCCGCGTCTATTCCGCTTGTTTTGCTGTGGAATATCTTGAAAACTTCTACGGCCCCCGGCCCCTGTCTGCTTGTTCTGCTAGACAGTGTTTAATCAGGGTTTAATCGGCACCATTGTTATAAACTGTTCTATATCACCTTGCTTCGACACCATTAACTTCTTACAGTTGCGTCTCACAGACTGTGAGACCACTTGACTCTCACCATAGCAAGCAGGAGATAGACTTTCTCAGGCTTCTTCAAGGTTTACGTTATTTATTCAAGAACAGAAATACAGATAGACACAGTTCATCATATCCTAGCCACGCCAATCTTCATGTTGCGTTACAAGCTTCTTGATTAGACTTCCTGCTGAAGTCTAATCAGGTACCTTCTTTCTAACCTAAGTTACACTAGACTACCTATGTACAGCATACATTATATCAGATTACAGAAAGGAATTAACATACTTAGAGGTCCCAGTCAGCCTTGCGAGCTAGTGCGAAAGTAAGAAGCAGAGTGCGCTCTGATCGCCCACCTCGGTTTTAATACCGACTAGGAAAGAGTTAAATATGACATCATCTTCGCCATCCCCTAAATCAGACTATTGGTGGACCCACTCGTGGTGTCATCATACACACCTACTCGATTAATAATCAATGAGGCATTTGACCTACATGCAGGAATGTGGATATTTACAAAACATGGCTGATGTTTATTGTTCTAGTGGCCGTACATGCCCAGGTCAGGGAGACCTGCGGCCTTGTCCATAGAACAGCTTCTTGGTATGTTCTAGTTCTGCTGACAGAACTGCAGATTTTCTCTCTAAGAGAAAATCCCCTTAAAGGGCAGGTCTGCTCATCAAGCCTTTTTGACTAACTCAGTCCAAATAACTGAGGCCTACTTAAATTATAACACTACTGTTTTGTAACCCTGTTTAAACTGATGCACTTCTATCTCTGCTCTTCAGGCTTTGTGGGTACCTAATGCACCTGTGCCTGTTTGTATTCTGTACCAGTAAACCTTGCATTAATGATAATTAATATATATATATGTATATATATATATATATATATATATATATATATATATATATATATATATATATATATATATATATATATATATATATATATATATATACACAGTGGTGTGAAAAACTATTTGCCCCCTTCCTGATTTCTTATTCTTTTGCATGTTTGTCACACTTAAATGTTTCTGCTCATCAAAAACCGTTAACTATTAGTCAAAGATAACATAATTGAACACAAAATGCAGTTTTAAATGATGGTTTTTATTATTTAGTGAGAAAAAAAAACTCAAAATCTACATGGCCCTGTGTGAAAGTGATTGCCCCCCCTTGTTAAAAAATAACTTAACTGTGGTTTATCACACCTGAGTTCAATTTCTGTAGTCACCCCAGGCCTGATTACTGCCACACCTGTTTCAATCAAGAAATCACTTAAATAGGAGCTATCTGACACAGAGAAGTATACCAAAAGCACCTCAAAAGCTAGACATCATGCCAAGATCCAAAGAAATTCAGGAACAAATGAGAACAAAGTACTGTAATTGAGATCTATCAGTCTGGTAAAGGTTATAAAGCCATTTCTAAAGCTTTGGGACTCCAGCGAACCACAGTGAGAGCCATTATCCACAAATGGCAAAAACATGGAACAGTGATGAACCTTCCCAGGAGTGGCCGGCCGACCAAAATTACCCCAAGAGCGCAGAGAAAACTCATCCGAGAGGCCACAAAAGACCCCAGGACAACATCTAAAGAACTGCAGGCCTCACTTGCCTCAATTAAGGTCATTGTTCATGACTCCACCATACGAAAGAGACTGGGCAAAAACGGTCTGCATGGCAGATATCCAAGGCGCAAAACACTTTTAAGCAAAAAGAACATTAAGGCTCAATTTTGCTAAAAAAAATCTCAATGATTGGCAAGACTTTTGGGAAAATACCTTGTGGACCGACGAGACAAAAGTTGAACTTTTTGGAAGGTGCGTGTCCCGTTACATCTGGTGTAGAAGTAACACAGCATTTCAGCAAAAGAACATCATACCAACAGTAAAATAAGGTGGTGGTAGTGTGATGGTCTGGGGTCTTTTTGCTGCTTCAGGACCTGGAAGGCTTGCTGTGATAGATGGAACCATGAATTCTACTGTCTACCAAAACATCCTAAAGGAGAATGTCCGGCCATCTGTTCGTCAACTGAAGCTGAAGCGATCTTGGGTGCTGCAGCAGGACAGTGACCCAAAACACACCAGCAAATCCACCTCTGAATGGCTGAAGAAAAACAAAATGAATACTTTGGAGAGCCCTAGTCAAAGTCCCGACCTGAATCCTATTGAGAAGTTGGGGCATGACCTTGAAAAGGCGGTTCATGCTAGAAAACCCTCAACTAAAGCTGAATTACAATTCTGCAAAAATGAGTGGGCCAAAATTCCTCCAGAGCGCTGTAAAAGACTCGTTGCAAGTTATCGCAAACGCTTGATTGCAGTTATTGCTGCTAAGGGTGGCCCAACCAGTTATTAGGTTCAGGGGGCAATTTCTTTTTCACACAGGGCCATGTAGGTTTTGAGTTATTTTTCTCACTAAATAATAAAAACCATCATTTAAAACTGCATTTTGTGTTCAATTATGTTATCTTTGACTAATAGTTAATAGCGCTGGAATTCTATCTCAATACTTATTATGCGAATTTTGAGTCAGGCTGAATTTATGCTGGATTCTATGATATTAATCTTGGAGAATAACTAATTTTGAATTTGGTGGCAGCATTTATAAGCAGAAAAGGGGTGTGACCATGGGACGGGCGTGTTCCCCGGCCTCCACGTGCCTCCACCTGGGCTTTTGGGAGCAGGAAGTGGTGAGGGGCACCCATGGGTACATGGTGCACATCTCCTTCGGCATACACTATGTGGAGGACATATTTGTTTTGTGGAAAGGCACAGAGGTGGAGTTGCAGACCTTTGTGGCTGATTTAAATGTAAACAATAGAAATATTTTTTGACTGTCACCAGTAGTTTATCTGAGATTGCTTTTCTTGACTTACGAATAAGGGAGGGCACCTCTCTTACTGGTATTAGTTAAAAAAGGTGCCTGAGCCATTTGTGAAAAAAAGGCGCCTCAATAGACTTCAATGTTACTTTCGCAAATCTCGGATACAAAGTGGTGAAAAGGGCACCCTTGATTTGGTTTTTGGTTTGGCTACAAGAGGGCACCTTTTTATAGCTGAGATTTTTTATTTGGCTACACGGTTTTTGATTCAGCTAAAAAAGGGTGCCCTTTTATAGCCAACATTTTTTTGATTTGGCTGCAAGGTTTTTCATTTGGTTAGAAAAAGCCGTCTTTTTATAGCCAAGATTTTTGATTCGGCTACAAGGTTTGGTTGCAAGGTTTTGGATTCGGCTACAAAACGGTGCCTTAGGGTTAGGCACCACCAGAGTGGTCTTAGAGTTAGGCACCACTTTGGGGTCTTAGGGTTAGGCACCACCAGAGAAAGGTTCTGTGTGAGAGTAGGGAGAAGTTAGGTCATAGTAATCACTGGGGGAGGGGGGGGTCTTAGGGTTAGGCACAACCAGGGGGTGGGTCTTAGGGGTTAGGAACCACCAGGGGGGGGGGGTCCTTAGGGTTACGCACCACCGGGGGGTTCTTACGGTTAGGCACCACCTGGGGGTTTTAGAGATGGGCACCACCAGGGGGGTCTTAGGGTTAGGCTCATCAGGGGGGAGGGGTCTTAGGGTGAGGCACTAACTAAAACTAGATTTTTGGCTACACCAGGCAGTTTTTGTAGCCGAATTTGGCATATTGGGTAGAGATGTGGCAAATAGAGATGGCTTGAACCTCCAATTGTAGGTTCGCGAACCTCGAACGCGAACTTCCGCAAAAGTTTGGGTTCGCGCAAACTTTGCTAACCACAATAGACTTCAATGGGGAGGTGAACTTTGAGAACTACAAACATTTATGCTGGCCACAAAAGTGATGGAAAAGATGTTTCAAGGGGTCTAACACCTGGAGGGGTGCATGGCGTAGTGGGATACACACCAAAAGTTCCGGGGAAAAATCTGGATTTGACGCACAGCAGCGTTTTAACCACTTCAGCCTTCAGTCATTTTCACTTTATGCATCCGAGCAATGTTCACCTCCCATTCATTAGCCTATAACTTTATCACTACTTATCACAATGAACTGATCTATATCTTGTTTCTTCCGCCACCAGTTAGGCTTACTTTGGGTAGTACATTTTGCTAAGAGCTACCTTATGCTGGGCATACACAACACTTTCTTTGCTTATCAATCAAGCCGCTGATGGCTCGATCGATAATATCCGACAGGTCCGATGACCTGCCAGATAGAGTCCCCGCTCGATCCCCGCCGGCGGACAATAGCGGGGAATCGAGCGGCTAATAAGGAGCGCCATTGGGGACGAGCGCCAATCGATCCCCGAGTGGGGATGCGCTGGCATCGAGCCGCTGGCTTGATCCGGCGCATAATTGCATCCAGAAATGTGCCGTGTATGCCCGGCATTACTATAAATGCATTTTAACAGGAAGAATAAGAAAAAAAAACTGAAAAAATTCATTATTTCTCAGTTTTCAGCCATTATAGTCAGGGTTGCTCACCAGGACCCTGAATGCGACGTTAACCCGAAAATTCGGGTGATTTTTCAGGGTTGCCGAATGCGAAGCCGAACCCAAATAGTAAAAACCATGCCGAATCCGAATGCAAAGTTTCCCGAATGTGCACACTCGAATTCAGCTGGATGACGTGGTGGGTTCGGCTTCGGGATTCGGGGATGACGTCATTGGGCCAATCAGAAGTCCTCCAGCCGAGGACCTGGCAACCCTAGCAACCAATCAGAGGAGGGGAGCCTGGCCCTCCCCTCCTCTATATAAGGCGGTGGCCATCTTGTGGAGCCACGTACTTGTGTGACTGTGCTGGTACTGAGAAGTATCTCCAGTGCTGTGCTGCGTCTGATCAAGTGCATTTCTCACTGCTAAATCTAGCGTTTTGCTTCCTAAACACCTCCTAAACACATTGACTGTACTGTTATATAGTTAGATAGTAATTTGATTGTTTGTAGTCAGCTAGTGTATAGTGTATACTGTGCTAGGCTAGTGTTAGTCTGTGTGCAGGCTAGGCCTGCTAGCCTAGGGCAGCCTTAGCCTACTACTAGCTTAGGTAGGTTAGGGATTCTAGTTAGTTGTGTACTTACTTAGTACTAGTGTAGTTATTTATTTAGTACTGCTGTAGTCTGTTAGTTTATTAGCTTCAGTACTGTGTTAGTTAGTTACTGACTGTGTACACTGTACAGGCCAGCAAACATCTGTTGTGATCTGTGACAGTCATCAGCCCGACCCTATTGATTGATTGCGTCTGACCGTGTGTGACCAACTGTATTTGTCACCAACTGTCTGCGCCGCACAACTTAGTTATTTGAAGTACGCTAGGGATTTATTAGTTACCTGCGTACGACTACTAATACCCGTTCAGTTAATTTTTTGTACTGTTAGTGTGCGATTTTATAAGCTTCTTCTGTACTGTGTGTAACAAATAAGTTAGTCACATCACAGGCCAGCATCCATTGAGTGACCTGTGACTGTCACTTGCCCGGCTGAATTGATTGATTGGGTGCGTCTGACCGTGTGTGACCGACTTTAATTGTATTTGCCACCAACTGTCTGCGCCGCACAACTTAGTTATTTGAAGTACGCAAGGAATTTCTTAGTTACCTGCATACGTCTACTACTACTACGTTCAGTTCGTTTTTTCCAGTTTAGTGTGTGATTTTGTTAGCTCCTGTACTGTGTAATAAATAATAGTTACATCACAGGCCAGCATCCGTTGTGAGTGACCTGTGACTGTCACCTGCCCGACCATATTGATTGATTACGTCTAACTGTGTGTGTCCGACTTTAATTGTCACTGTCCGTCACACGAGTTAGTTAGTGCTGTAGTATACTACACTACTGCTTTTAGTAGTAGTACTACTACTATTTAATACTACTATTTAAATAAAAATTTAAAAAAAACTTTCATTTTTTGTTGTCACTCAACACCAGTCACCACCACTAGCAGTCACCACCAACACAGACTTTATTAAAGTTTACCGCCCTCTTCTACATTTTTTTTTACTGTATTTGTATATTGCACAATGACTGGCAGAGGTAGAGGACGAGGCACCACCAGGAGAGGCAGTGCCATTGCAGGAGCCACTGCTAGCAGCAGCAGGTGTGGGACTGGTCCGCCACCAGCCACTGACTGCAGAGTTGTGGAGGAGGGAGCAGAGGTGCAACAGCAGCGCGTTGCGCCCATCTTTGAGACGGGTCGTCACCCATGGCCCATTGTGGAGAGTCAGGTGCAGGCTGTGGTGGAAATGATGGCGGAGCAGGAAGCCACCGTTTCCAGCCAGGCCTCCAGCACCAGCGAGACCAGTGCCACCAGCACTCCGGTCCGCAGCAGGCCTCCACCACCGCTTGAGGCCATGGTCACGGGTACCCAATTGACCAGCCTGCCGTCAATGAGCATGCTCTTCTCCCCAGAGACTGTGACCATGTACAGGGATGTTTTGGAGCAGTATGAGTTGGAGATGATGGGGCCATGCAAGGAGGAGGAGGAGGAGTTGCAGGTGCAGAAGTTTGTTGTTGGCGCTGAGGAGGAGGAGGGGCGTGATGCAGGGGATGTTGGGGTAGAGGAGTTGGTTGAGGCAGGCTCACAGGATAGGTTTGGGGATGATGATGATGACTTGGTGGATCATTCCTATGTGCCACCAGTACCACCAGCACAGTTGGTTGAAGGCAGTTCGTCATCGGATGAGGAGGCGTCTCTGGCGCAGAGGCGCGGCGGCCAGCACAGGGCGTGAAAGGCAGGAGCCACAGCCTGCTGCTTCAGCCGCTACCACCACCCGCACAACTAAAACAAAAAAGGCACAATCCTCCAAGGGCACCAAAAAAACCCAGCCCTCAAGCTCAAAGAACAGGTTGAAGTGCCCAGTGGACGCGACCCGTGCAATTTACAACAGTTGCAGTGTCAGTCTCAGCAGAGGTCGCAATCTGCTCAAGTTGGGTACCTCGTGCCTGCAGACCCACTTACAGACCAAACATTTTGATGAGTTTACTGAGTATCAGAAGCTGACGGAAAGTGGCGCAGGCAGTGGTAAAACCCAGACAGCCACTGCACATATTTCAGCAGCAGCATCCAACCCTCCTGCCCATCCAGCAGCAGGAGCGCAGCAGCAATTCACTGTGCCCCCCCCCGGGCAGCCAGTCCTCAGTGGCCTCATCAGCTCCCTCCACAGTGGCCTCCTCATCCTCCCGTGTAGGCAAACGCCGCCAGACCCTGCTCAGCGAGTCATTCCCCGGTGTGACCAAGGTGCTGCCTCCCGCCCACAGGCGCATCCAGGTGCTGAACGGGTTGCTTGCCCGGGCCAAGTGCTCCCAGCTCCTGCCATATTCCTTTGTGCAGGAGGGGAGTGACATGAGAGTGCTGCTGCAGGTTGGGATCCCGGAGTGGCTAGTCCCCAGCTGCCACTACTTCTCCCGCAGGGCGATCCCAGCACTGCACCGCTTTGCCATAGCGAACGTGGGCCGCGCGCTCGATCACGCCGTGAGTGTGCGGATCCACGTCACCATGGATTCATGGAGCAGTCGTTTTGGGACAGACCGCTATCTGTCCTTTAAGGCCCACTGGGTCAGCCTGGTGGAAAGCCCGAGCAAGGAAGCAGCAGGTCCACCCTCGGGTGCAGCAGCGGCACCAGTCGCCGACTATGTGGTGCCACCGCACGGGGTCAGGGGAGAAGCAGCAGCTCCCGCCGCCAAGCGATCCCGTCTGAACAGCAGCGTGAAGGCCCGCCACTTCCAAGCGCTGCTGGAGATGAAAAGCCTGGGTAAAAACAGCTTGATGGCAGCCAACGTGCTCCGGTACCTCAGGGAGCAGGAAAGGATGTGGCTGACTCCCAGAGGCCTCACTGTGGGATTGGTGGTGTCCGACAATGCTGCCAACCTGCTGGCTGCCATCAGCAGGGGAGACTTGGTCCACGTCCCTTGCTTGGTCCCTTGCTTGAACTTGGTGGTGCAAAAGTTCATGCACACCTACCAGGGGATGGAGGAGCTGTTAGAAGCGGCGCGGAAAATTGTGCGCACTTTCCGCCGCTCAGCAGCTGTCGCAGCAAAATTGGCAGACATCCAGCAGCTAGAGTGCTTGCCACGACACTGCCTCGTCATAGATGTGCCAACTCGCTGGAACTCCACCCTGGCGATGTTGGAGCAGCTGGTTGAGCAGAGGAGGGCTGTCCAACGCTACATCTATGATGCCACTGTCACCGGCAGCACCACCAAACTCCAGCTACTCACTAACACACAGTGGGGGCAGATGCAGCAGGTCTGCTTGGTGTTGGCTCCCTTCCTGCAGGGAACCAACCTGGTGAGCGAACAACGGACATCCCTCTGCCAGTGGGTGCCCTTTGTCTGCTGGACAGGGCACTTGGCAATTTGGTGGATTTGGGAGAAGAGACCATGAAGCAGCTGGAACAGCAGCGCCTGCACAGTCCACTGCTGCGCAGGTATTTGAGTCCCTGGAGGAATATGAGGAGGAGGAGGAGGTGCTGGACGTTGCTGCTGGGGGGGGGGGCATCTGAGCGCAGCAGCAGTGGTGCGAGGGTGGAGAGAGGAGGAAGAGGCCAGAGGAGGAGGAGGACGCTGACCCTGATGTCTCTGTTAGACGGTCCACACTGTTCCCCATGGAAGCGCACGTGCTGCGCTGCCTGCGCACAGACCCCAGGGTCAAGCGGATGCGAGCGAGGGAGCCTGCATCAGCATGATCCTGGACCCACGGCTGAGAAGGAGGTGGGATCAGTTTCTGCCTGCCAGAGACCGTGAGCAGCGAGCAAGGGAGTTGCAGGAGATCCTTGTTAGGCGACTGGAGGAAGCCTTCCCCCCGCCTTCCACCCCCTCTGTCCCTGTCCAGCAGCCAGCACAGCAGCCGGTGCCTGCGGCCAGCAGCAGCGTCAGGCGCCCAGGAGACCTGCTGTCATTGACGCAGGCGCTCTACATGACGGTACAGCAGCCAAGAAAGGAGGTGCGTGCAGCAGCCACCTTCTCTGAGAGTCACAGCCAGCGCATGACCCGGATGGTGGCCGACTACATGGGGTCCTTCAGTGCGCTTGACACTGGCAGCGCGGAGTCTGGGGACCCCATGGAGTACTGGGTGGAGCGCTTGTACATGTGGAGGGAGCTGGCGCAGTACGCCATGGAAGTATTGTCTTGCCTCCTTTCCAGCGTGCTGTACGAGAGGTGTGTCAGTGCGGCCGGTGGCGTGGTCATCGAGAAGCGCTCTCGTCTGTCCACAGAGGGCATGGACAGACTGACATTTTTGAAGATTAACCAGGCCTGGATAGAAGGCACGTTCCTAGCACCTGTTGTCGGCGAGAGGAGGACATGAGGTGCCTGGGAATTACAAATCATTGCCTGCTGCGATACGTGACTCCTCCTACTCCTGCTGCTGCTGCTGTATTTATTTATTTATGTATTTATTGTATTGATACGTGACTCCTCCTCCTCCTGCTGCCGCTGCATTTATTTATTTATGAATTTATTTATGTATTTATTGTATTTATAAGCGGAAACATATTACGCCGCGCTGATTTTCATCCTCCTGCTGTCTATGGTCCCACCGCCAGGGTCCACAACACACAATACATTGCCGGCTGCCAGTGCCACACGTCACTCCTCCTCCTGCTGCTGCTGTATTTATCCTCCTGCTGTCTGTGGTCCCACCGCCAGGTTCCACACAATACATTGCCTGCTGCCAGTGCCACACGTCACTCCTCCTCCTGCTGCTGCTGTATTTATCCTCCTGCTGTCTATGGGCCTACCGCCAGGATCCACACAATATATTGCCTGCTGCCAGTGCCACATGTGACACGTCACTACTCCTGCTGTATTTATCCTCCTGCTGTCTGTGGTTCCACCGCCAGGGTCCACACAATACATTGCCTGCTGCTAGTGCCACACGTCACTCCTCCTCCTCCTGCTGCTGCTGTATTTATCCTCCTGCTGTCTGTGGACCCACCGCCAGGTTCCACACAATACATTGCCTGCTGCCAGTGCCACACGTCACTCCTCCTCCTGCTGCTGCTGTATTTATCATCCTGCTGTCTGTGGGCCTACCGCCAGGGTCCACACAATATATTGCCTGCTGCCAGTGCCACATGTGGCACGTCACTGCTCCTGCTGTATTTATCCTCCTGCTGTCTGTGGTCCCACCGCCAGGGTCCACACAATACATTGCCTGCTGCCAGTGCCACACGTCACTCCTCCTCCTGCTGCTGCTGTATTTATCCTCCTGCTGTCTGTGGTCCCACCGCCAAGGTCCACACAATACATTGCCTGCTGCCATAGCCACATGTGGCACATCACTCCTCCTGCTGTATTTATCCTTCTGCTGTCTGTGATCCCACCGCCAGGGTCCACACAATACATTGCCTGCTACCAGTGCCACATGAGACACGTCACTCCTCCTGCTGTCTGTGGTCCCACCACCAGGTTCCACTCAATACATTGACTGCTGTCAATGCCATACGTCACTTTTTTTGTTTTGTTTTTTTAATTACATGTATTTCAATGTGATTTCCCTTTAAAACAAAACTAAAACGCATCCGAATTCCTGAACACTAATTTTTTACCGAATTTTGTTACCGACACCCGAACCGAATCAGAATGCGAACCGAATGTTGTGGTCGAATTTGAATACGAATGTCCTGTGGACCCAAATTCAAATGTACCCGAACTGAATTTTGGTACATCTGAGCATGCCTAATTATAGTTTTAAAATAATACATGCCTCTATAATTAAAACTCACGTATTGTATTTGCCCATTTGTCCCAGTTATTACACTGTTTTAATTCTGTCCCTATCACAATGTATGGCGACAATATTTTATTTGGAAATAAAGGTGCATTTTTTCTGTTTTGCATCCATCACTATTTACAAGCTTATAATTAAAAAAAAATAGAAATATTTCATCTTTAAATTGATATTTAAAAAGTTTAGACCCTTAGGTAAATATTTGTGTTTTTTGTTTTTTTTTATTTTAATGTTTTTCGTTTTTTTTTTATTAAACATTTTATTTGGGTATTTTTGGAAGGGTGGGATGTAATAGTATTTTTTTTTAGGTAAATGTGTTGATTTTTATTTTTTATTTTTTTTCCATTTTGCTGTAGTTTTACTTTTTGGCCACAAGATGGCAGCCATGAGTTTGTTTACATGACGGCACTCTAAGCATAACATGTACGCTTAGAGGGACGTAGGTGACGCAAGAGACAGAGAAAAGTGAGGCTTCCAAGAGAAGCCGTCACTTTTTCTGCAGGGGAGAGGAATCAATCATCGAGCACCATGGCTCGATTTATTGATTCCTGGGCTAACGATCTGCGGCCGGGAGCACGCGTGCGCACGCGCGATCGGCCGTGGGAGAGCGCATGGTGGCCTGGATATAGCTGCTACGTCCAGGAAGCTTAAATGGTTAAGGGCAGAAATCACATTGTAATGCTATATTGGAGGCCTAAAATGCTTTAAAACATCTTGCATGTGTATATGTTACGGCCAGAACCCGAAGTCTGGCCACTTCGGGTTCTGGCCGGTCACAACGCGAAGTGGCCGGCTGATCCGGCCAATATACAAAACGGCCGTGAATTTCGGACTTTGGCCGTCCAGAACGCGTTGTGACTTACTGTGGCCGGCGAAGTCACGAAGTTTCCCTCACCGCTCCCCCGCCAGCTGCTCTCCTCTCCCCTCCGCCAGCCAGGAAGCCCCGCTCACCGTTCCTCCCCCGCTGCAGTAGACCTCAGATCAGGGCGACCGGACCGGGGAAGCAGAGAGAGGCAGAGCAGCTCACACGCGACCCGCAGGACGCATACACTTCAATGCAGAAGTGACATCATTGAACACTTCCGCATTAAAGTGTACGGGTCCGGGCGGGTCGCGTGTGAGCTGCTCTGCTTCTCTCCGCCTCTCTGGTCGCCCTGATCGGAGGTTTGAATAGCACCTCCAGAAAAGCTCCCCCAGCCCAGCAAAGCACCCCCAGCCTAAAAGGCACCCAGCAAAGCCCACCCCCAGCCATGCAAAGCCGCCCCCCACCATGCATATCACCCAGCAAAGACCCCCCAGCCATGCAAAGCGGCCTCCCACCCACCATGCAAAGTGCACAGCAAAGCACCCCAGCCTAAAAGGCACCCAGCAAAGCCCACCCCCAGCCATGCAAAGCCGCCACCCCACCCACCATGCAAAGCACCCAGAAAAGACCCCCCAGCCATGCAAAGCCGCCCCCCACCATGCATATCACCCAGCAAAGACCCCCCAGCCATGCAACCCCCCTCCCCAGACCATGCAAAGTGCACAGAAAAGCACCCCCAGCCATGCAACGCACCCTGCAAAGACCCCCCCCCCCAGCCATGCAAAGCGGCCCCCCCCCCAACACCACGCAAAGTGCACAGCAAAGACCCCCCAGCCATGCAAAGCCCCCCCCCCCCCCCGACCATGCAAACTGCACACCAAAGCACCCACAGCCGTGCACAGCCCCCCTCATCTGTAACTAATCACCACTGTAATTTGATCTCTCCCTGTGTCACCTGACTGCCACAGCAGAGCAGCTAATTTAAAAGCACAGGATGTTAACAATATGTCTGCTCCCAAGAAAGCAGGATGTAGACACACTGCAGATTTATTGCAGGATTTGCATCAGCTGTAACTAAGAAATACTTTTCTTTAAAAAGATTATTATGCTGTTGTGTGTATTTTAGAGCAGAGAGGAAGTTCCCAGTGCCATTCATGGTGCTGGACAGGACCAGGGATGTTCTGGGATTTGTGCGTTTTGGGCTTTGGCCAACTGACCTTGGCCGTTTCTAGAACTGGCCGGCCAATGTCAGAAATTCCCAGCATTTTGGACTTTGGCCGACGTCAAATCGGCCAGTTCTAGAAACGGCCGGCCAATTCTAGAATTGGCCGATTTCTGGTTTTGGCCGTAACATATACATCAATCAGGTAGTGTAATTAGTGTACTGCTTCACACTGACACACCAAACTCACCGTGTGACGCACCGCAAACATATTAAGTGCATGCAGTGTTGGTTTGGATGTAGTGCTGCACATTAGCCACAAGATGGCAGTGGGAGGGATGATAATCAAACAAGGTTTATGAACATGGTAAATTGATAATATTTATAAACGCATATTATATATTATATTTTATAATGTATGAAGCTGGAGGTAATATTAAAGTATTTGAATGTGATTTTAGCGGACTTTGTGCAGGATATCATTTCGGTGTGTCAAAGGGCAGTGCCGAGAGGTCACGTGGGAGGGATGTCATGAAGGGGAATGGGGACAAATAGCGGCTTGCGTACTGGCAACGCTAGCCCCTGATGAGTCTGCATTGATGACGAAACACGTAGGGCAGAGCCAGTACGCCTGATGCAAGCACGTTCCCGGAACAGCGGTGGTGAGCGAGAGGGAGCCCATAGTAGCGTGGGCACTTTAGGAAGCGGGAGGCCTCCCGGAAGCCACCCATTTGCCAATGAGGGCCCTAGGAACACCGCAATGATATTCCTTTTACTACTGTGGAGCTTGTGAGTAGTTAGCGCAAGAAACGTGGTTGCAAGCCAATTTTTACAGCATACTGCGCAATGAATTTCTTATTGTGTTCTTATTGAAGTTTTTATGAAGAAAATAAAACACGTTTTGTACTAGCATTACGGTATGGTTCACTGGCGCATCCTAGTGAAGCATAATACTAAGCGAGAGATCCACCTGAAAAAGCGAGGTGGCTTGAATCTGGTGAGCCTCTTTGATTACGGGTGGTGGTGTCACAAGTGAAGGCACTTTTGATTCACGCTGCACGGTTGTTGAAGTGTTGTGAAGTGCATGACCTTTTTAAATACAGTATTACACGATGTGCAGTGTGTTTTCTATCCTTAGGTTATATGGACTAGAATGAGAGCGCAGTGGATTTTTTCTTAAATAGAAGTGGCTGGATAGTCTAGTGGTTAAGGGCTCTGCCTCTAACACAGGGAACCTGGGTTCAAATCTCGGCTCTGCCTGTTCAGTAAGCCAGCACCTATTTCAGTAAGGAGTTTCTTGGGCAAGTCTCCTTAACACTGCTACTGCCTACTGAGTGCGCTCTAGTGGCTGCCTCGCAAGCGCTTTGAGTCCGACAGGAGAGAGGCGCTATACAAATACTGCTATTATTATTATTATAATAGCTGCTCTTCTGTTTGTGCTTGTGTTGCTTCCAGTATAAAACAATCAACAGGAAAAACAACACCCCCCGTCAGGCGGGGAGTCACCCTAAATGGTGCGGCCTTCAGGGCCCGATGTCGCGTTTGGGGTATTGGCCACCCCACAGCCTCTCTGGCACCTCTCGTCCAGTCCTTCAGGGACTCAAGTTCATCACCAGCTGTATATAATAAAAATAGAGACTCCTCATCGTGTAAAAGTCTATTTATGGGTTTATTCATTTTTTTTAAAAGGTATGCCTAATGATGTTGATCCAGGGATTTTATGACTGCCATCTGGGGTCGAGAAGGAATTTTTCCCTCTTGGGGCTAATTGGACCATGCCTTGTAAGGGCCTTTCTCTGGATTAACAGGGATATGTGAGGGAGCAGGCTGGTGTTGTACTTTGTACTGGTTGAACTCGATGGACGTATGTCTTTTTTTCAACCAAAATAACTATGTAACTATGTATGCATATACATGTAGATATAATCAGCAAAAATGTAAAAAAGTTCCAGTAATAAGTGTTCCCAACATGGGATAGTGACAACTCAATATGAGCGATTAGGGATCACTTAAAACAAAGTAATGCACTTAGCTGGGGTGGGTAGAGAACCCAGGGACCACCTAACAGCCTGCCCGGTGTCCCGGTGTTCACTCCCGCCATCAGTGCTAATACTGCTCACTGGAAGGAATAAAAACAGCTCCCATGCGAATACCGCCGGTCGCGTCCGACCAGACTTTCGCGATGACGTCACGCCGTAACTCCGCCCAACGTTTCGTTGCTATGGCAACTCTTCAGGGGCTATGGAGCCATGCACGTGTTGCCTTAAATAGAAAAACAGCCTATGCGACTGCGCCCAGCTTGTAAGCCCAGGCTACAGGACCTCTGCAAAATGCAAAAGGCTGCTAAGGTCCTCAAGCTGTATTGTAAGGTGAAAAGGAACTATGCTGCCACTGTGGGGCTAAAAGTAAATATTACAGCCTCGTGCATAATGCCTAAAGTGTTCTCTTTACAGGCATAACATCCCATGCACCAGATAATAGCATTCAAGATTATGCATCTTACACAATCCAAAAACGGATAACTTAAACTAACTTATACTAAGAGTCTGAACACCTCTAACACATCCCCAACCACAGCGCGTCAAAAGGCAGTAAGGAATCTGCAGAGCAACATAACAGTAGTGTGAAACATGTATAGGCACAAATGCGTCCCCCCACCCCCTCCCCCCCGAAGGGGCCACACAATGGGGGACCCCAGATGGGTGGGCCCCATTCCTCCCACCCGGCGCTATTATAATGTGATCTAACTATTATTAACCACTTAAGCCCACAGGGTTGAGATTTTTTTTTGCATCTGAGCAACTTTCACCTCCCATTCATTTGCCAATAACTTTATCACTACTCATCACAATGAATTGATCTATATCTTGTGTTTTCCGCCACCAATTAGGCTTTCTGTAGGTGATACATTTTGCTGAGAATTAATTTATTCTAAATCCATTTTAACAGGAATATTAAGAAAAAAATGGAAAAAAAAATCATTTCTCAGGTTTTGGCCATTATAGTTTGAAATTAATAGATGCTACCATAATTAAAACCCATGTACTTTATTTGCCAATTTGTCCCGCTTATTACACCATTTAAATTATGTCCCCATCACAATGTATGGCGCCGATATTTTATTTGGAAATCAAGGTGCATTTTTTTAATTTGCGTGCATCACTATTTACAAGCCTATAATTTAATAAATTATATTGATATACTCCTTTGACATGTATATTTAAAAAGTTCAGACCCTTAGGTGACTATTTGTTTTTGTTTTGTTTTTTATTATTGTAATTTTTTTTTTTTTTTTAATTAAAACTTTTGTTTGGGTATTTTTTGATGTGGGAGGTAAACAGCTATTTTTTAATGTTAAAAAATGTATATGTGTAATATAAATTGCTTTTGGGTGTAGTTTTACTATTTGGCCACCAGATGGCCACAGTCAAAAAGTCCTGGGAGCGATTGATCTCGCTCCCAGGAAGAAGTATGAAGACGGGGAACTTTTTGATCTCAGAAAAGCCGCAGCGTCTGAAGAGACGCTGTCGGCTTTTCTCCGGGGGGGTCCGTTCAGTGAAAGGGATTTATAATCCCTTTCATTGATCGCTGGGCTAACGGCCGGCGGCGGGAGCGCGCACAGGGGGGGGGGCCGCGGGAGCGCGCGCGACCCACAGGAGTGCGCGCAGCCTAACTGGACGAGAATTTTCGTCCAGTTAGGCTTAAGTGGTTAATGAAACAATTCAGGTCAATGTCAACGTTATGCCCGACCGGCACCAACGCCTGAAGTTTAAAGATCCATTGTGTTTCTTTCTGTAATATACCGTATTTTTTGCCATATAAGACTCTCCGGAATATACGACGCACCTAGGTTTAGAAGGCAAAAACCATGGGAAAAAAAATGTATACTAAATCTGGTGCGTCTATATTCAGGAGCGTCTTGTAGATATTCTCCTTCAATTAATGTCCTCCATGTGCCCTCAGGTGTCCTCCATGTGCCCTCAGGTGTCCTCCATGTGCCCTCAGGAGTCCCCAGTGTGGTCCCTGTGTGCCTCCAGGTGTCCCCCATGTGGCTTCAGGTGTTCCCCCATGTGGCCTCATGTGCTCCTAGGTATCCCCCATGTCCTCAGGAGTCCCCCATGTGGCACCCATGTGCCCTTAGGTGTCCCCCATGTGCCCTTAGGTGTCCCCTATGTGTCTATACGTGTTCCCCATGTGGCTTCAGGTGTTCCCCCATGTGGCTTCAGGTGTTCCCCCATGTGGCTTCAGGTGTTCCCCCATGTGGCCTCAGGTGTCCCCTATGTGGCCTCAGGAGTCCTCTGTGTGGTCCCCATGTGCCCTTAGGTGGCCCCGTGTGTTTTTAGGTGTGCCCTCAGGTTTCCCCCATGTATCTTTAGGTATCCCTGCTAGCTGTGTGGTCTCCCCCCCCCCCCCCTGTGTAAATCGATAGGTGTATGTATATATCCCTGGCTCCCCCCGTGTGGCTGCTTCCCCTCGCTGACTCACTCCCCTGTCCGTTGCTACTTTCGCCGCATGTGCAGGCTCCACTCCCCGCTTGAGTGTGCACTGCCCCCGGGATCAGCATAGCAGCCGCAGTCTTACTATACCAGCGGCTCCCGGGATCGCAGACCTGGTCGCCTGTCTCGCCGCTCCTCTAGTGATGGCTTCTGCAATACGCGCCATTAATACAGTCATCACTAGAGGAGCGGCGAGACAGGCGACCAGGTCTGCGTTCCCGGGAGCCGCTGGTATAGTAAGACTGCGGCTGCTATGCTGATCCTGGGAGCAGCGCACACTCAAGCAGGGAGGGGAGCCCACACATGCGGGGAAAGTAGCAACATATGCCGGGAGGGGAGCGGACACGGACAGGGGACAGGACAGGGGAGTGAGTTAGCGAGGGGAAGCGGCCACACGGGGGGAGCCAGGGATATATACATACACCTATGCACCTATCGAATTACACAGGGTGCAGACCACACAACTAAGCTAATGCAGGGAACCCCCAACATAGCGGCGGTTCGTATCGGCGGGGGTTCGTAAGTTGGGGATTCCCTGCATTTGCTGTATAAGACGCAGGGACTTTTTCTCCCCATTTTGGGGGGAGAAAAAGTGTGTCTTATACGGCGGAAAATACGGTAGCCCTCTCTTTATTGCAGCCTCTCCAGTGCGGTGATAATTTTTCCAACCCACAGATTTCAAAGACGAAATGGAGCAATTATGTTGTTCACCAATGTGTTTGGATAAATTGTGTGATTTGAACCCTTTGCCAGCATTATGAATATGTTCACTTAACCTTTTGTATAATGCTCTGGTGGTGCAGCCTACATACTGCAGACCGCACACACACCAGATCATATACACCGTGAACATTGTGCGACAGGTGACGAACCCCCTAATTTTAAACCTCTCACCGTTAGAATGAGAATGTACATATTTGGTACTGACAGTAAGGCCCTCTTTACATGCTCAACACTTCCTGCAGGGGTAGAAACCCTACTCTTGCCAGGGGTTATTTATTCTCCTAGGGGGATTAACGCAGCTAGGGGCCAGATGATCTTTCAGAGTAGTGGCCCTTCTATATAGGCATTTAGGGTAATCAGGTATAGCCCGTTTTAAAGTGGGGTCTAACTTTAGTCCCCCCAATGCTTTCTGAATATAGCCTCAAGCTGCTTATGTTGGAGGTTGAACCCAGTCAGAAAGTCAAAGTCAAAGCCTTCGCTATTTCTCGCCTTAGTTATAAAGTTGTCTGATCTCTCCAAGCTGGCGATCTCTTGTCTAGTTCTCTCAACGTCTGTGGCTGAATATCCCTTGGCACAGAATCTATCAGCCAACATTATTGATTGCCTGTGGCAATCATCAATCGTGAAACAGTTTCTCCTAAGACGGAGAATCTGTCCCTTAGGAATGGCTCTTATCCATTGTAGCCATTCCTGTCAGTCGCCTTAAAGTGTGTCCAAGTCCAGAGCTCATCTCCCATTTTATAGATCTCCAGATCAAGGAACACTCATGGCTACATACATAGTTACATAGTCACATAGTTATTTTGGTTGAAAAAAGGCATACGTCCATCGAGTTCAACCAGTACAAAGTACAACTCCAGGCTGCTCCCTCACATATCCCTGTTGATCCAGACCAGAGGAAGGCGAAAAAACCCTTACAAGGCATGGTCCAATTAGCCCCAAAAGGGAAAAATTCCTTCACAACTCCAGATGGCAATCAGATAAAATCCCTGGATCAACATCATTAGGCATAACCTAGTAATTGTAGCCATGGATGTCTTTCAACGCAAGGAAAGCATCTACGCCCCCTTTAAATGCAGGTATAGAGTTTGCCATAACGACTTCCTGTAGCAATGCATTCCACATCTTAATCACTCTTACTGTAAAGAACACTTTCCTAAATAAATGGCTAAAATGTTTTTCCTCCATGCGCAGATCATGTCCTCTAGTCCTTTGAGAAAGCCTAGGGACAAAAAGCTCATCTGCCAAGCTATTATACATGTTATTAGATCTCCTCTAAGGCAAATTTCTCTAGACTAAATAAACCCAGTTTATCTAACCTTTCTTGGTAAGCGAGACCTTCCATCCCACGTATCAATTTTGTAGCTCATCTCTGCACCTGCTCTAAAACTGCAATATCTTTTTTGTAATGTGGTGCCCAGAACTGAATTCCATATTCCAGATGTGGCCTTACTAGAGAGTTAAACAGGGGCAATATTATGCTAGCATCTCGAGTTTTTATTTCCCTTTTAATGCATCCCAAAATTTTTGTTAGCTTTAGCTGCAGCGGCTTGGCATTGAGTACGATTATTTATTTTCTTGTGGATGAGTCCTTCTCCAAGTTTGATGTCCCCAACTGTATCCCATTTATTTTGTATAGTGCTAGACCATTGGTACGACCAAAATGCATAACTTTACATTTTTCAACATTGCATTTCATCTGCCATGTATGTGCCATCCTATCCAGATCCTGTTGCAATATGACACTATCTTCCTGCATTGAGTTTTATATTAAGGACATTTAGAAGTTTGACATATTCCCCAAATTCAGTTTCTTTCCCCTCGCAGAGGATCAACAAGTCGTCTATATACCTAGACCACTTAACCACCTTTGAGGATTCAGGCCTCATCAACATGGCTTCCTCTCACACCACCATAAATATGTTGGCGAAGCTGGGGGCAAACCCCGCCCCATGGCACATCCCCGGATTTGTACGTAATAATCCCCCTCATGCCAAAAGTAATTATGCTTTAAAGAGACACTGAAGCGAAAAAAAAATATGATATAATGAATTGGTTGTGTACTATGAATAATTACTAGAAGATTAGCAGCAAAGAACATATTCTCATACTTTTATTTTCAGGTATATAGTGTTTTTTCTAACATTGCATTATTCTATAATATGTGCAGATTACACAACACTCAGCATTCAAAATGATTCTTTCAGAGCAGTCTGTGAAGTAATGACCTCTCCTCTAGCAGAGAAAAAGTAAACAGTTCACTTACAGTTGAGATAATAAAAGTCAGATAACAGCCCTCTCCACGACTAACTTAGTCGGAGAGCTTAATGGCTTGTTTGCATAGAGATAACAACTGGAGTTTCTCAACTCTTCCTGTACTGGAAACAATTAGACTGATGTATCTGATCTTAATGTTTTATTTCTTAGCTGTACTACACATACAAATCATAATATCATCATTTTTTTTTTCGCTTCAGTGTCTCTTTAAGGCATATTCCAAGAGGCATAAAATGAACTCACATTGCTCTAATTTAATCTCCGTTTTCATGAGGTACTGCTTGACCGCCCACAGTCCGGGCCCATGCGGAATGCAGATATAAAGCGACAACACATCCGCTGTTCCCAACAGCGTAGTCTCCGTCACCCTCACGTCCGCAAGGATCCGGAGCGTATATGTTTGGTATCTTGCAGCAGACATGGTATAAGTTTGACTGCTACCTGCAGCATATCATCTAGGTATTCTCCCAGCCGGTGGGTGATGGATCGCATCCAAATTATGATGGGGCGCCCAGGGGGGTTTATAGGGTCCTTATGAACTTTGTGGGTATGATATATTACAGGTATCTTGGGTGCTGAGGGTAACAGATATTCAAACTCATCATCAGTAAGGACGCCCTCCCGTAGGCCCTGTTTAAGGATATTCCTAAGTTCCTCCACATATCTTTTTGTAGGGTCTCCCCTCAGTTTGCAGTACATATTACCATCGCCCACCAACCTGTTTAGTTCCCCCATGTATTGATCACGTTTCATAATAACCACCCCTCCCCCTTTGTCCGCCGGGCAGATTACCAATTTTTATTCAGTGAGAAGGTCCTTTACTACTGTGTTAATATTGTTGTCATACCTTGGTGTTCTAATGTGATTTAAATCACGCAACACCAAATTCTTAAAGGTCTCCACCGTGCTAGCATTGTCAGAATCAGGAGGGTTAAATGTGGATCTATTACGTAGGCTAGTGTGCCTGTACTCCTGTGCTGGATTGATTCTAGTAGTGGGACCCTCTTTTTTCAAAAAATATTTCTTAATATTTAATTTCCTTGTGAATTTGTGTACATTGATATACGTGTTGATTTATTAATATTAGAGGGCGGGGCATACTTTAACCCATGATCTATCAATTTAATTTGTGCAGAGTCCAGTGGGATCCCACTTATATTGAAAATACCTTGTCCTACCAACTTTTTGTGCACTTCTTTTCTCCCCCCTCTGCCCTTCTTTTTACTGTATTTCTGGGAGTGTCTCCCTCTCCCACCTCTTGTTCCACCCGATATCTCGGTTTTGTCCCCAGACCTGAATATAATTGAAAATCTGTGGTGTGAGTTAGAGAGCTGTCTATGCTCAGAAGCCATCAAACCTGAATGAACTATAGATATTTTGTAAAGAGGAATGGTCAAAATACCTTTAACTGGAATCCATTCTCTCATTGGAACCTACAGGAAGCGTTTAGAGGCTGTAATTTCTGCAAAAGGAGGATCTAGTAAATATTGATTCCATTTCTTTTTTGTGTTGCCCATTCGGGCAACACAAAAATTCAGTTTCTTTCCCCTCGCACAGGATCAACAAGTCGTCTGTATACCTAGACCACTTAACCACCTTTGAGGATTCAGGCCTCATCAACATGGCTTCCTCCCACACCACCATAAATATGTTGGCGAAGCTGGGGCCAAACCCCGCCCCCCTGGCACATCCCCGGATTTGTACGTAATAATCCCCCTCATGCCAAAAGTAATTATGCTTTAAGGCATATTCCAAGAGGCGTAAAATGAACTTGCATTGCTCTAATTTCATCTCCGTTTTCATGAGGTACTGCTTGACCGCCCACAGTCCGGGCCCATGTGGAATGCAGGGATAAAGCGACAACACATCCGCTGTTCCCAACAGCGTAGTCTCCGTCACCCTCACATCCGCAAGGATCTGGAGCATATATGTTTGGTATCTTGCAGCAGACATGGTATAAGTTTGACTGCTACCTGCAGCATATCATCTAGGTATTCTCCCAGCCAGTGGGTGATGGATCAGTAGTAGGTGGACGCAGCATAGGTATGCACCTGCCTAATTTTGTTTAAATAATTATTGCACACTTTCTGTAAATCCAGTAAACTTCATTTCACTTCTGAAATATCACTGTGTGTGTCTCCTATATGATATATTTAACTGACATTTTTTATTGTAACAACCAGTGATAAACAGTGGTGTGAAAAACTATTTGCCCCCTTCCTGATTTCTTATTCTTTTGCATGTTTGTCACACTTAAATGTTTCTGCTCATCAAAAATCGTTAACTATTAGTCAAAGATAACCTAATTGAACACAAAATGCAGTTTTAAATGATGTTTTTTATTATTTAGTGAGAAAAAAAAACTCCAAATCTACATGGCCCTGTGTGAAAAAGTGATTCCCCCCCCCCCCCCTTGTTAAAAAATAACTTAAAGGTGGTTTATTACACCTGAGTTCAATTTCTGTAGTCACCCCCAGGCCTGATTACTGCCACACCTGTTTCAATCAAGAAATCACTTAAATAGGAGCTATCTGACACAGAGAAGTAGACCAAAAGCACCTCAAAAGCTAGACATCATGCCAAGATCCAAAGAAATTCAGGAACAAATGAGAACAAAAGTACAGTAATTGAAATCTATCAGTCTGGTAAAGGTTATAAAGCCATTTCTAAAGCTTTGGGACTCCAGCAAACCACAGTGAGAGCCATTATCCACAAATGGCAAACACATGGAACAGTGATGAACCTTCCCAGGAGTGGCCGGCCGACCAAAATTACCCCAAGAGCGCAGAGAAAACTCATCCGAGAGGCCACAAAAGACCCCAGGACAACATCTAAAGAACTGCAGGCCTCACTTGCTTCAATTAAGGTCATTGTTCACGACTCCAACATAAGAAAGAGACTGGGCAAAAATGGTCTGCATGGCAGATATCCAAGGCGCAAACCACTTTTAAGCAAAAAGAACATTAAGGCTCGTCTCAATTTTGCTAAAAAAATCTCAATGATTGGCAAGACTTCTGGGAAAATACCTTGTGGACCGACGAGACAAAAGTTGAACTTTTTGGAAGGTGCGTGTCCCGTTACATCTGGCGTAGAAGTAACACAGCATTTCAGCAAAAGAACATCATACCAACAGTAAAATATGGTGGTGGTAGTGTGATGGTCTGGGGTTGTTTTGCTGCTTCAGGACCTGGAAGGCATGCTGTGATAGATGGAACCATGAATTCTACTGTCTGCCAAAAAATCCTGAAAGAGAATGTCCGGCCATCTGTTCGTCAACTCAAGCTGAAGCGATCTTGGGTGCTGCAGCAGGACAATGACCCAAAACACACCAGCAAATTCACGTCTGCATGGCTGAAGAAAAACAAAATGAAGACTTTGGAGTGGCCTAGTCAAAGTCCTGACCTGAATCCTATTGAGATGTTGTGGCATGACCTTAAAAAGGCTGTTCATGCTAGAAAACCCTCAAATAAAGCTGAATTACAACAATTCTGCAAAGATGAGTGGGCCAAAATTCCTCCAGAGCGCTGTAAAAGACACATTGCAAGTTATTGCAAATGCTTGATTGCAGTTATTGCTGCTAAGGGTGGCCCAACCAGTTATTAGGTTCAGGGGGCAATTTCTTTTTCACACAGGGCCATGTAGGTTTTGAGGGTTTTTTCTCACTAAATAATAAAAAACATCATTTAAAACTGCATTTTGTGTTCAATTATGTTATCTTTGACTAATAGTTAACGGTTTTTGATGAGCAGAAACATTTGAGTGTGACAAACATGCAAAAGAATAAGAAATCAGGAAGGGGGCAAATAGTTTTTCACACCACTGTATATAGGAAAATCATGACGATTAACAAGGTTGCCGAAACTTTCGCATCCTACTGTACATAGACATATGACTATGGTAGGGACTAGATTGTGAGCCCCTCCGAGGGACAGCTATATTAATACAATTTTAATTTTAGTCTCCATCAGTTAGCAACATAGCTTGCAAAATAAACCCAGTCTCATTTGAGTAATGCAGATAATAGGGCTGCAATGGTATGAAATTCCACGGTATGATAATGGTAAAAAAATAAAATAAAATACCACGGTATACGGTATTATACAATTATTTGTACCCGCCACCCTTTACATTAAATAATATGCCCCCCCACCTCAGTAGTAGGTGGCCGCAGCATAGCCAGGGATAAGTGTAGCCAGTAGTAGGTGGCCACAACATAGGTAGCCAGGGATAGGTGTAGCCAGTAGTAGGTGGCCGCAGCATAGGTAGCCAGGGATAGGTGTAGCCAGTATTAGGTGCCCGCAGCATAGGTAGCCAGGGATAGATGTAGCCAGTAGTAGGTGGCCGCAGCATAGGTAGCCAGGGATAGGTTTAGTCAGTATTAGGTGGCCACAGCATAGGTAGCCAGAGCTAGGTGTAGGCGCAGGATAGGTGGCTGCAGCATAGGTAGCCAGAGCTAGGTGTAGGCAGGATTGGTGTGGCCACAGCATAGGTAGCCAGAGCTTCGGTGTAGGCAGATAGGTGGCCGCAGCATAGGTAGCCAGAGCTAGATGCCCGCAGCATAGTGGGGGGACGCAACAGCAGGGGTTACAAATACTCACTTGCCGGGCCAGTCCTCTCGCGTGTACTAGCTTCATTCTACTTCCTGTTCTTGCTTCCATCTCCTTGTAATAGCGCCCAGTGGGCGCTGTTTCAGGGAAATGTGAAGCAAGAACAGGAAGTAGAATGAAGCCAGTACAGTGTGAGTACCAGGCAGGTGAGCATTTCTTTCACTGCTGCATTTGTGTGCTCGCCGCTGCGTCCATCCATGCCACTATCGGTATACCGTGGCAACCCTAGCAGATAATCAGTGGCTTTTGGTGCTTCCCCACCGTAAGAGGCAGAACCCTGTGTGTTCATCTTAGCATGGCTTAATCTGTGCTCAAGTTCAATTAATACAGTTGATTTATAAGCATCATATATATTTGCAGTATTAGATTACATGTATAATGACCTAGAATCTGTAACTCAACTGATCTATTCCATCCAAAGCCTATTAATACTCTTAATAACTATATCAGGTAACTCCATGCTTCTACTAAGCTGGAAGTTGGTCTGCAAATTTTTGACCATAACCCATTGCAGGTCTGGGAACTCCCATACACATTTATATTTAGAGTCCTATGTCTATTGTATACCCCTTATACTGTGAGAATTACCCACTTATGGTGATCCTTATCTTTTGCTGCTATGCATCTTGGGCTGTTAACACATTTGCATACTGATAAGGGATTGGCTAATTCAATCCCCACGTCATACCAATGGCCATATGACATATGTATTTAAACTTTGTTACTTTGTAACCAATATTTTACCCTAATAAAAAAGTTGTGCTCTCTGAAATGCATTGCTGTTTATTTAGAATACAGTGGCTTGCAAAATATTCGGCCCCCTTGAAGTTTTCCACATTTTGTCACATTACTGCCACAAACATGAATTAATTTTATTGGAATTTAACATGAAAGACCAATACAAAGTGGTGTACATGTGAGAAGTGGAATGGAAATCATACATGATTCCAAACATTTTTTTAAAAATAAATAACTGCAAAGTGGGGTGTGCGTAATTATTCAGCCCCCTTTGGTCTGAGTGCAGTCAGTTGCCCATAGACATTGCCTGATGAGTGCTAATGACTAAATAGAGTGCACCTGTGTGTAATCTAATGTCAGTACAAATACAGCTGCTCTGTGACGGCCTCAGAGGTTGTCTAAGAGAATATTGGGAACAACACCATGAAGTCCAAAGAACACAGCAGACAGGTCAGGGATAAAGTTATTGAGAAATTTAAAGTAGGCTTAGGCTACAAAAAGATTTCCAAAGCCTTGAACATCCCACGGAGCACTGTTCAAGCGATCATTGAGAAATGGAAGGAGTATGGCACAACTGTAAACCTACCAAGACAAGGCCATCCACCTAAACTCACAGGCCAAACAAGGAGAGCGCTGATCAGAAATGCATGGTGACTCTGGACGAGCTGCAGAGATCTACAGCTCAGGTGGGGGAATCTGTCCATAGGACAACTATTAGTTGTGCACTGCACACAGTTAGCCTTTATGGAAGAGTGGCAAGAAGAAAGCCATTGTTAACAGAAAAGCATAAGAAGTCCAGTTTGCAGTTTGCAACAAGCCATGTGGGGGACACAGCAAACCCGTGGAAGAAGACTCTCTGGTCAGATGAGACCAAAATGTAACTTTTTGGCCAAAATGCAAAACGCTATATGTGGCGGAAAACTAACACTGCACATCACTCTTAACACACCATCCACACTGTCAAATATGGTAGTTGCAGCATCATGCTCTGGGGGTGCTTCTCTTCAGCAGGGCCAGGGAAGCTGGTCACAGTTGATGGGAAGATGGATGGGGCCAAATACAGGGCAATCTTGGAAGAAAACCTCTTGGAGTCTGCAAAAGACTTGAGACTGGGGTGGAGGTTCACCTTCCAGCAGGACAACGACCCTAAAAATAAAGCCAGGGCAACAATGGAATGGTTTAAAACAAAACCTATCCATGTGTTAGAATGGCCCAGTCAAAGTCCTTATCTAAATCCAATCGAGAATCTGTGGCAAGATCTGAAAACTGTTGTTCACAAACTCTGTCCATCTAATCTGACTGAGCTGGAGCTGTTTTACAAAGAAGAATGGGCAAGGATTTCAGTCTCTAGATGTGCAAAGCTGATAGAGACATACCCTAAAAGACTGGCAGCTGTAATTGCATCAAAAGGTGGTTCTGCAAACAGTATTGACTCTGGGGGCTGAATAATTATGCACACCCAACTTTGCAGTTATTTATTTGTAAAAATGTTTGGAATCATGTATGCTTTTCGTTCCACTTTTCACGTGTACACCACTTTGTATTGGTCTTTCATGTGGAATTCCAATAAAATTGATGTTTGTGGCAGTAATTTGAAAAAATGTGGAAAACTTCAAGGGGGCCGAATACTTTTGCAAGCCACTGTATATACTTTGGTACTTACCGTATATACTCGCATATAAGCTGACCCGCATAT
Source organism: Hyperolius riggenbachi (assembly GCF_040937935.1). Taxonomy (NCBI): domain Eukaryota; kingdom Metazoa; phylum Chordata; class Amphibia; order Anura; family Hyperoliidae; genus Hyperolius; species Hyperolius riggenbachi. The sequence goes on from NC_090650.1 coordinate 166,755,964, forward strand.
AAGCCGACCCCCCCCCCCCCCCCACACACACTTTTACCTGAAAAATCAGGTAAAATAATTGACCCCCATATAAGCCGGGGGTAGGAAATGCTGGATTGGTGCAGGCCGTGTGATCCCCCCAGTGTGTCCCAGTATAGCTAGTATAGTGCCCAGTATGGGTAGGTAGTGCCCCAGTATAGCTAGTATAGTACCCAGTTTAGCTAGTATAGTGCCCAGTTTAGCTAGTATAGTGCCCAGTATAGCCAGTATAGTGCCCAGTATAGGTAGGTAGTGTCCAGTATAGCTAGTAAAGTGCCCAGTATAGCTAGCAAAGTGCCCAGTATAGCTAGCAAAGTGCCCAGTATAGCTAGCAAAGTGCCCAGTATAGCTAGTATAGTGCCCAGTATAGCTAGTATAGTGCCCCAGTATGGCTAGTATAGTGCCCCAGTATAGCTAGTATAGTGCCCCAGTATAGCTAGTATAGTGCCCAGTATAGCTAGTATAGTGCCCCAGTATAGCTAGTATAGTGCCCCAGTATAGCTAGTAAAGTGCCCAGTATAGCTAGTAAAGTGCCCAGTATAGCTAGTAAAGTGCCCAGTATAGCTAGTAAAGTGCCCAGTATAGCTAGTATAGTGCCCAGTATAGCTAGTATAGTGCCCAGTATAGGTAGGTAGTGGCCAGTATAGTGCCCAGTATAGGTAGGTAGTGGCCAGTATAGCTCCCCGCTCCCTCCGCTGCTATTACCTGTTTAGGCAGCGGCTTCCTCTTCCCCGGTGCTTCCTCTTCCCCGCTCTCATGCGCGTATGAAGTGATCACAGCAGCGCGCCCGGCGCTGCTGCTGTGAGGATGCAGGGGGCAGGAAAGAGTGTGGCTCCCTGTAGCGGCGATCTGTATCGCCGTTATAAGGGGAACCGCTCTTTCCTGCCCCCTGCACCGTCACAGCAGCAGCGCCGGGTGCGCTGCTCTGATCACTTCATATGCGCATGAGAGCGGGGAAGAGGAAGCCGCTGCATAAACAAGTAATAGCAGGAAGGGGGATCGGGGGCCGCAAACCACGGACCACCAGGAAAGACTCGGATACAAGCCGACCCCCCAACTTTTGACCTTTTTGGGGGGTCAAAAATTCGGCTTGTATGCGAGTATATACGGTACATATTATCCCATCTGGAAAGTTTGGCAGCTTTTTGTTAAAGTTCAGTTTGATCCCCTAGCCAGATCTAACCTTTTTGGAAAGCTGAAAGTCTCGGCTTTCCTTTGCACTTGGTCCCGAGTCAATGTGATGCCCCATTCCCAAGTTAAGGGGGGGAGGTTGGGGGACAGGTATCCCCTGCACTTTTGCTGTTTTGCTGCAGAGAACACAGTGAAATTGAGTCTCCTACCCATGTTAATAAGACAGAGAGGAGACGAGGGTGCATAGCTGCACTGCTCCTTCATCTGTAATGAGAAACCCAGGGCACTTGACAAAAGTTTTGAAGACACAGATTTATGCTGCGAAAAAAAGACCTACCGGGTGTGCTGCTTATTATGGTGTCGGGTTTGTCCCATACATCTGTAATTGCACTTTCTGCAGCCAAGTTATCCTTCAAAACCCCATAACTTGAGAACTGAGCATCATACCGACTTGGGACCCAGTGCAACAAACTTTCAGCTTTCCAAAAATGGTCAGATCTTCCTAGGGGGGCAAACAGAACTTTAACAAAAAGCTGCCAAACTTTCCAAAACAGATAATACATAAGTACCAATACTTTTAATCACACTATACGGCAGACGCCGTTTATCCTGGTTGTCAGTTCACAAACCTCTCAAGCTGCCTGCTGCTTGCTTGTGTAAGACAAGCAGAGCAGAGTGGAGTTACCCCTCACACAAACTGAGCCAGCTCCTGGCATTAACCTCCCTGGCGTTCTGGACAAGCTAGGCTCGTCCAGAGATGCCGGAGGTCACTGCTCAGGCCTCGCTGGGCTAATTTGAATATTTTTTTTGAACACGCAGCAAGCATTTTGCTTGCTGCGTGTCCTACCTGATCGCCGCCGCTACCTGCCGCGATACAGGGCCCTCCCCAGACCCCGTGCACTGCCTGGCCAATCAGTGCCAGGCAGCGCTGCGGGGTGGATCGGGACTCCTTGTGACGTCACGAAGTCGATGACGTTCGTTGCCATGGCGACGGGGGAAGCTCTCAAGGAAATCCCGTTCAGAACGGGATTTCCGGACGGGTCATTGCGCCGGTGGCGATCGGAGGGCCGCCGCAGGGAGGGGGGAATCATGTAGCTAGCGCAAGGCTAGCTACATGATAAAAAAAAAATGTGCAAAAAACGTTGCCAATCAGAACGCCAGGCAGGTTAAAGAGAACCAGAGACGAAGCACCGTCATGTATTTATCAGTGGGAACATGACAGTAAACACCTACCCTGCTTTTAGTTTTATTCTTCTCAATCTAATCTATCTGTTATCAACTGTGATAAGAATACACCGACTATTCAGTCGAGGTTTGACCTGGAATTATTATAGCTGAGTCACTCTTCTGTGGAGTCTTTTCAAGCCCAAGCCTTCCCCTCCTGGCTCAGATTTCATACTCAGAGCTGTTGACATTGGAGGGGCTGCTGCTGCTGCCGAGAATGATGCTCTGAAACAGACAGTGTATCTGTGTGCAGCCAGTCATTATCTACTGTATGCAGTTTCATTTCTATGAGAGACACTTCCTACAGGCAGCCACACAGCATACCAGAATAATAAAGTTGAAAGCAGACAGATGAAAGCCTGCTGCAGCCCTGCTTGTCTATAGTCTCATAGACAGCACATCCAGAACAGTTTATAACCTGGAAGCAGAAGAGATATGAGCCGGCGGCCATATTGGATATTTCCTGGAGCAATAATGGATAAAAAACACTCAAAAAGGCACTCCAGAGTGCCAAAATTATCAGGTAGAGCATTTATTCTTTACAAGCTATCAACTGATATGTTTATTTTGTGTGAATCGTTCATCTCTGGTTTCCTTTAAGAGCTCCTGCAGACTGTGGCTTACAAGTGTAAAGCACACAGAGCAGCGTGGAGCCCTTTAAACACAAACTTGGTTCCTCCTGCACATCCAAGACATCCAAGACACCTTAGTGCAGATACTCCTACACATGAATGCAGCCGCCTATAGCGGTAGGTAGCATTTGTGAGGAGTGGAAATACACCTGATCCAGGACTGAAGTTTAGTGGATGGAGGAGCATATGTGCCAGTACATCTTGTGGAGGAAGATCGCTGGAAAGACCTGGTCCCCGATTCTGAGTGTGACAAGAGCTCTTCATCCGACCAACCCATATGGGCTAATTGGCAAGAACCTCAGGTGAGATTATTTCACAGTTGGCTAACCAGCATTCTCAAATTGTCTATTAAGTGTGCTCTTCCCCCTCTCTCCTTTCCTTTTCCCTTTGTCCTTTACAGATATCTTCACCATGCAGAGTGGCTTTTAAAGGAGCGGTACCAACTAACACACTTTGCCTAAACTTTACATCGGTATTGCCAAGATCGCTCCCTCTGTCGAGTACAGAGGTCAAACAACCCTTTCTTTCTCAACTTTATAGCTGATCTGAAATTGCACAGTCCCAAATATGATCTTGTAGAGCGGAGGTCAACACAACTTTGTCATCAACATGGACTACTGCTATAATAAAGAGAAAATTTGAGAATCCTTGGATATTGATTGCATCTCATTGTTCAATACCACCAATACACACTCAAATCCGGCACATGCCAAAGTTAACCTCCTTAGCGGTAACCCCGGGCTACACACGGGGTAGCCGCCGCGGAGGATCACATGGCCCCAGGACTTTTTTGTTTTTTTTTTAATTGTAGCATATGCTTTAGCTAGCGGTTCGCTAGCTAAGCGTATGCATAAAGTTGCTCCTGCCCCCCGCAATCGCCCGCAATAGCTTCCGCTATACGTACCCCCCAGCATTCCCACGCCGGCGCAGCCGCCCAATCGGCTCCAGGCTTCGTGATGACGGCAATCGGTATTGCGGCTGACGTCGATGGCATCATGACGTCATCTCCGATTGTTGCCATAGCAACGCCGGAAGCCAAACGGGAAAATGCGCTTTCCGCGGGATCGTGGCGAGGTATGTATAGCCGGCGCCGGTCGGCGGGCATGGGGGTGACTGGAGCAACTTTTAGCATACGCTTAGCTAGCGAAATGCTAGCTAAAGTGTTTGGAAATTTTTTTTTGGGGGGGGGCAAAAAACCTCCTGGCGGACGCAGCCTCAGAAACTGCGTACTGCCAAGGGGGTTAATGCGCAACCTTGAAAGCCTTTTGGAAAAATACATTAAATACAATCTGGATCTTCATTTCATGAAAATGTATCAAAAAGCAAAGATAAGTGTCAAGAGGTCTAAGGCCACATACAGACATCAGACCATAGTCTTTGGAAAATGAAAGATCACAGACCAATCTTACCACCCTTCCTGTAGTATAAGAGCCATACTCTACACAGTCTTTTCTATGGAGCTGAACTCCACATCAGGAAAAAATCTTTGCAAGATGCTGCACACACAGATTCTGTACAGACACAAAAGATCAGTATCTGCAAAAGATCTGTCCCTGCCAAAAATCCATTCCTGCAAATTGCAATGATAGTCTATGAGATCTGCAGATCATCATACACACATGATTTAACTGACATTCATCTGCAGATCTGAAAATCCATCCTGGTGGATCTGATCTGCAGATGAATGTCAGTTAAATCATGTGTGTATGATGATCTGCAGATCTCATAGACTATCATTGCAATTTGCAGGAATGGATTTTTGGCAGGGACAGATCTTTTGCAGATACTGATCTTTTGTGTCTGTACAGAATCTGTGTGTGCAGCATCTTGCAAAGGTTTTTTCCTGATGTGGAGTTCAGCTCCATAGAAAAGACTGTGTAGAGTATGGCTCTTATACTACAGGAAGGGTGGTAAGATTGGTCTGTGATCTTTCATTTTTCAAAGACTATGGTCTGATGTCTGTATGTGGCCTAAGATCGAATATCCAATCTGCCTTCATGGAAGACACAGCCTTTACAGATGATTGGGACAACTTTTGGGATTTAAAATCCCTAGAAGCAATGGATTTAATCATTGATAAACTCATGGACATTACACAAAGACTTCAACCGGAAACACAACAATGTACAAAAAAACTGGAACCCTTTTCTATGGAAGATGTATACAAACAGTGGAACAAAAAATAAGTCAACGATTACATCAACTGGAAAAAGATACATATCATTCTAAATTAAAGCGGATCCGAGATGAAAAACTAACTATAACAAGTAACTTGTCTGTATATCTACTCTAAAGTTTAGATAGTTTATACAGCAAATCTAGCTGCAAACAGCTTTAACCACCCTGGCGTTCTATTAAGATCGCCAGGGCAGCTGCGGGAGGGTTTTTTTTAATAAAACAAAAACTTTTTTATGCAGCCAACTGAAAGTTGGCTGCATGAAAGCCCACCAGAGGGCGCTCCTAACCCGTATTTCTGATCGCCTCCGGCGATCCGCAGTAACAAGGAAGGCCGCAATGAGCGGCCTACCTTGTTTCGTTTTGCTCGTCGCCATGGCGACGAGCGGAGTGACGTCATGGACGTCAGCCGCCTCCGATCCAGCCCTCAGCGCTGGCCGGAACTGTTTGTTCCGGCTGCGCAGGGCTCGGGCGGCTGGGGGGACCCTCTTTCGCCGCTGCACGCGGCGGATCGCCGCGCTGCGGCGGCGATCAGGCAGCACACGCGGCTGGCAAAGTGCCGGCTGCGTGTGCTGCTTTTTACAGGGAGCAAATCGGCCCAGCAGGGCCTGAGCGGCAGCCACCGGCGGTAATGGACGAGCTGAGCTCGTCCATACCGCTAAGGTGGTTAACAGTATATGATTATTTATTTCTGTGATACAATGAGGGCAGCCATGTTCTGTTTGCGATCATTGCACACAGTCAGGCTGATCTGCATCTCCAGCCCTCAGCCTGTGAAAACTTAATTCCCCTCTCCTCCTCCCTCCTACCCTCTGCCTCTGAAATCTGTGGCTAGTAACACCTCCTCCTGCCCAGAATGAGCTCCCATGAGCCCTTGCAACATGGATCTGAAAGTGACAAGGCACTGGAGAAGCTGTGAGTGAGGCTTGTTTAGTTTATAGGGAATTAGAGTATTTAAAAAAAAAAAAAAAAGAAAAAGAAAGAAAGTATTTGGCTTGAGGAATGCCCTATAAACTATATGAAAGGAACACAATTATGCAATGAGTAAATGTTTATCTCGGATCCACTTTAACCAAATTCAGGCAGGATTAGGAAGACTACCACCATGGCTTTAAAAGAGCATGGAAATGCCCTATATCTTATACTTCACAGAATTCAAATTCTGACACACCGTTACCAACCATCATTAACAATATTAATATACATAAGACCCAACCAATAACCAACCCACCAATATCCAGAAAACCACTTCTGCCTGCTATCTCAGTACCTCCTTAGTAAATTAACTCACAACAGTCCCAATATGCAAATAGTTCACAGGAAACACAAACCATGTCCGTTGGGACCTGACCTATAAAGTACTAAAAAGTGAAATAACGAATTCACTGGTGATCAACCGGTTTCATTGGTGTTTCATTGCCGGTATGACCACATGTATGATTGCAAACAAAATGTGGAATACCTCCAAACTAGAGCTTATGAGGCTGGCTCTTGTAGTCTTAATAGGGAATTACCCAATGCAGAGGGATCTTTGCTGATTTTTGAGTTAAGGCGGATCCTGGGGTGTAGCTATCCCCACTGTAAAGGTCAGGAGGATTTGTCCACAATAAACAGAGAAGTGCAAGATAGCTCAAACTGGATGTGACAGATGATGTATGATCAATGGTGTGACATGAATGTCAAACACCACCACTTGCCAAGATGAACACACCTGCCACAAGTGTATAATCCATTGGCTATCTAAAGCACTGCCTTCATAGCAGGCATAAGGTGCTGGAGGTAAACAATAAAGGGGTGCAAATTTTATACAGTGCTAGTGTCTATTCGATTAGTTTCACTCAAAGATAGAGCTTTGTCAGGAAAATATAACACAATGCAAGAAAATAATAAACAATCCCCCCACCAACAGATTCCCACAGCAACAGCCCAAGTCGGAGCTCTGCCCACTGTGCTTCTTGATTAGCGGAAGCACAGTGAAAGGCATTGAAGGCGGAGACCTGTGGTGACGATGACGCTGTGTTTCAGTGATTGGAACGCAGAAGTGAGGTGATGAATACTCCGTCTGCTTGCTGCCGCATATATGGAGGGGAAAAGAAGCAGGAGAAGGGGACCCAGGTGTGTGTGTGTGAGGTTCTAGCCCCCTTCCCCGCCACTGTCCCTGCTTCCCCTCCTCCTTGCTCTGCTTCCCCCTCCTGGGGCAACTATGCTAGCTACACTGGGGGCAACTAGACTACCACCACTGGGGGCAACTGTGCTAGCTACACTGGGGGCAACTATACTAGCTATACTGGGGCAAATATACTACCTACTTGAGGTTTCCTTTGATGAAGAATGGCCCTACTATCTTTTTACCCCATATACCACACCGTCATCTGAAGGCAATTGTCTATGCTGTGAAGATACGAGATGTGCAGCACCTGAAACTACGGATACTGGAAGCCTGTGCTAGCATTTCTCCTGTGTCGTTGCTATCAGTGTGTGAAGAGTGGGAGAAGAGGGTTGCATTGACAATTCAACACAATGGGCAGCACATTGAACACATTTTAGTGGTCAGAAACTTGTAAATAACTCATGAAAGAATAAAATTATGTTAAAACCAAGCACACCATTGTTTTTCTTGTGAAATTCTCAATAAGTTTGATGTGCAACATGACTCTCTTTTTATTGAAAAAACAAAAGTTGGATTAAAAATGGCCGACTTCAAAATGGCTGCCATGGTCACCACCCATCTTGTAAAGTTTCCACCCTCACACGTACTAATGTGCCACAAACAGGAAGTTAGTAGCACCAACCATTCCCATTTTATTAAGGTGTATCCATATAAATGGCCCACCCTGTATACTAGCTACCTATACTAGGGACAACTTTATTACATATACTGGGGCAACTATGCTACCTATACTGGCACAGCTATATTACCTGTACTGGTGCCACCTATACCTGGCATTACCTGGCGTGGCGCGCTTAGTATGCCGCACTTGCTCCTTTCCTTTTTTTTGGGGGGGGGGGGGGGGGGGGGCTTGTGAGCTCCACCTGCCAACCATTGTGCCCCTTTTGAGCCCCCCAAAAATCTGAAGCTGGAGCCGCCACTGGTTCTAGTGGCAGTGAACAGGGTGAGGAGTGATCATTTACAATTCTGTGCTGAATGCTTTCAAGTCCTAGGAGATGTAGCATGGTTCTGCATTAAAGGGAACCTAAACCCAACGAGGAAAAATGAGTTTCATTTACCTGGGGCTTTTAGCAGACCCCTGCAGCTATCCTGTGCCCTCGGCGTCACTCCTGGATCCTCTGGTCCCCCACCGGCAGCTAGTTTTGTTTTTGCCGGCTCGGAGTTGGCTGGCCGCCACGCGTATCATTCAACGCCTTACCGCGGTAACTGGACGCTATAGCGGGTGTCAACGTGTACAAAGATACGTGTTGACACCCGCTACAGCGTCCTGTTACCGCGGTAACGCGTTCAATGATGCACGTGGTGGCCCCCCGACTCCGAGTCGGAATAAACAAGACAAGCTGCGGGCGGGAGACCAGAGGATCCAGGAGTGACTCCGAGGGCACAGGATGGCTACAGGGTGCTGCTAAAAGCCCCAGGCAAGTGAAACTCCTTTTTCCTCGTTGGGTTTAGTTTCCCTTTAAAGAGAGTCTGAAGCGAGAATAAATCTCGCTTCAGACCTCATAAATAGCAGGGGCACGTGTGCCCCTGCTAAAACGCCGCTATAGCGCGGCTTAACGGGGGTCCCTTCACCCCCAAATCCCCCTCGATACACCCGGGGAGCGCTTCCTGGTTGGGGCAGGGCTAACCGCCGCAGCCCTGCCCCACGCGCGTCTGTCAGCGCGTATCTCCGCCTCTCCCCCGCCCCTCTCAGTCTTCCTTCACTGAGAGGGGCGGGGGAGAGGCGGCGATGCGCCGCTGACAGACGCGACTGGAGGCAGGGCTGCAGCCGTTAGCCCTGCCTCCAGGAAGGGAAATTCTGCGACCTTTCTACGACACACTTTTGCGGGGGGTGGGTTGGGGGTGAAGGGACCCCCGTTTAGCCGCGGGATAGCGGCGTTTTAGCAGGGGCACACGTGCCCCTGCTATTTATGAGCTCTGAAGCGAGATTTATTCTAGCTAGAGATTTATTAAGCATGGCTACCGCCTGAGGGAAAAAGCTGTTCCTGTGACTAGGATTGCAATTAACCGGGATCTTACTCATGCAGACAAGAGCTGGAAGATGGAGTGAGCAGGGTGAGAGGGATCAAAGGCAATCTTGGTCGCTCTCTTTCTGCACCTGCTAGTGTAAAGTTTGTAAAGGGAATGTAAGCTAAAGCCAATTATCCTTTCTGCTGTTCAGATGATGTGCTCTAGTCTCACTTTTTTTAGTACTGAGCTGGAGCCGAACCATACTGCCATAGATGATGTCATGATTGATTTGATGATCGCAGTGTAGAACTGCACCATTCATTTTTTAGGTAGACCAAACTTTTTCAGCTACCGTGGATGGTACATTCTTTGTTGTGCTTTCTTGATGATAGTGACGGTATTTTGTCTCATTTTAGGTTGTTTGAGATTGTGGACGCAATAACGAAGAAACTATGACCAGCACCATCCAATGTATGTAAGCTCTTTTATTAGTCAAATGACATAGCAGACAATAAAGGTAGCTAGCTTTATTGTCTGCTTTGTCATTTGACTAATAAAAGAGCTTAAATACATTGGATGTTGCCGGTCATATCTCTTCGTTATTGCACTGGACCTGTAGTGCTGCCGGATCAGACCAAGGCACATCTGAAGATTACTGAAAGAGGTGCCTCACTACTTCTCAGATTGTGGAACAAAGAAACTTGAATGACTTTACCTGGGTTATTGTAGATCAATTTATGGTTAGGGGAGGTGCTGGGGGAAGATCTCCTAAAGTCTATTATCATCCGCATGAGTTTAAAAGCATTTAGTTTCCAAGTTGTTGCTGCTGCAAGTTGTTGCTGCCTGTATGCAGACTTGTCCCCATTTTATATGAGATCAACTACTGTTGTATTATCTGCAAACTACAGAACCTTAACAGATGGATCTGTGGTGGTGCAGTCGTTGTACAGTCAATACAGCAGTGAGGAAAGCACACAGCCCTGGGGTGCACCAGTACTGACTGTCAAAGAGCTTGTTTCCCAAGTCTAACCTGCTGTCTCCTCTCGGTTAAGAAATTGGTTATCTATTTGCAGATGAATTCAGGTATGTGTAGCTGGGAGAGCTTGCTGTGTAGAAGAGATCGTATTATGGTATTAAACTCCGAGCTGAAATATACTAATAACATCCTGGTTTAGGTTCCTGGGATGTCTAGATGCTCTAGTTAGTACATAATGCTTGCACATCTTTACAGCATCATCTGCAGATCTATTAGACCCATAGGCAAATTGCAGGGGATGGATTTCAGATAAGCCATTATAAGTTTGTTTTAAATGTTTTCATGACCAGTGATGTCAGGGCAACAGGCCTGTAATCATTTAGACATGTAGGTTTTGATTTTTTAGGAAATGGGACAATGGTTGAGCATTTAAAACAGGTAGGGACCATTGAGATTTCCAGAGATGATTTGAATACGTCTTTCTTAATATTTTGTCTTTTGAAAAGTTTGTTTACATCTGTTTGGCATATTGGTAGAGCGTGCAAATTTGGGGACGGGTTAGCGGACTGGTCTTGTGTTGTGGATGATCCCCCATTGCGTCAGTTTGGATGCTTCCAGTGCATCACACCACATTAATTGTGCAAGGCTCCATTGACTCTGCAGTGGCTGGACAGAGTACTTGTTAAAGTGAACCTCCGGACTAAAAATCTACTCAGCAGAACTGAAAAGGCTTGGTGTTTATTTAACAGTTTCACAGCATCAGAACTTTGTTTTTCTTATCAAAGCATCATTTTTAGCTGCAATTTTAACTAAGCTCCACCCATCAAAAAAAAAGGCCTGGGCTTTTTTTCCCTGATGCTGTGCAGAGCGTGATTGGATTTCCTGTGTTGTTGTTCATGTTGCCTAGCAACTGGGAGAGGTGCTCAGGACACAGGACAGTTGGAACTGTGTATCATGCTCCCTGTCACCTCCTTTCAACCAAAAAGATGGCTGCCATCATGAAATCAAACATTTGCCTGTTCTTTTAAAACAGGTAGAGTAAGAGATTATATTACCTATCTATTTTAATTAACATAACTAATGTAACTTAATGACAGTATGTTTGTTTAGGCTGGAGTTCCTCTTTAAGGGCTCTGCCACTCACACAGGAGACCAGGGTTTGAATCTCGGCTCTTCCTGTTCAGTAATCCAGCACCTATTCAGTAAGGAGACCTTGGACAAGACTCCCTAACACTGCTACTACCTGTTGAGTGTGCCCTAGTGGCTGCAGCTCTAGCGTTTTGAGTCTGCCAGGAGAAATGTGTGATATAAATGTTCTGCGTCTTCCCTTGTCTTCATTGAACTTGCAGCACCTTGCGGTAAGAAAGGGTACCGCAACACAGGCTTACAATGTGTGCAAGGGCCCTAAAGTGAATCCAACTACCGTATATACTCGCATACAAGCCGAATTTTTGACCCCTAAAAAGGGGGCCAAAAGTTGGGGGGTCAGCTTGTATGCGAGTCATGTTGGTCCGCGGGTCCCCCGCTCCCCTTACGTCCGCCGCCATTTCTATTACCTGCCCACATCTTCTATTCTTCTCTCCGTGCTTGTAAACATTCACAGCAGCGCGCCCGGCGCTGCTACTGTGACGAGGCAGGAGGCAGGAAAGAGCGCGGCTTCCTGTTACTATGGGAACCGCTCTTTCCTGGCTCACCGCTCGTCACAGTAGCAGCGCCGGGCGCGCTGCTGTGAATGTTTACAAGAACGGAGAGAAGAATAGAAGATGCGGGCAGGTAATAGCAGCGGCGGTGGGGGTGGGGGGAGCGGGGGACCAGCGGAGGGGACCCGCGGACCAGACTATACTACCTACACTGGGCACTTTACTAGCTATACTGAGCGCTATACTGAGCACTATACTAGCTAAACTGGGGCACTATACTATCTATACTGAGCGCTATACTAGCTAAACTGGGGCACTATACTATCTATACTGAGCACCATACTAGCTAAACTAGGGCACTATACTATCTATACTGAGCACCATACTAGCTAAACTGGGGCACTATACTATCTATACTGAGCACCATACTAGCTAAACTGGGGCACTATACTATCTATACTGAGCACCATACTAGCTAAACTGGGGCACTATACTATCTATACTGAGCACCATACTAGCTAAACTGGGGCACTATACTATCTATACTGAGCACCATACTAGCTAAACTGGGGCACTATACTATCTATACTGAGCACTATACTAGCTAAACTGGGGCACTATACTATCTATACTGAGCACCATACTAGCTAAACTGGGGCACTATACTATCTATACTGAGCACTATACTAGCTAAACTGGGGCACTATACTATCTATACTGAGCACTATACTAGCTAAACTGGGGCACTTTACTAGCTATACTGAGCACCATACTATCTATACTGAGCACTATACTAGCTAAACTGGGGCACTTTACAAGCTATACTGAGCACTATACTAGCTATACTGAGCACTATACTAGCTATACTGGGCACTATACTAGGGCACTATACTAGCTATACTGGGACACTATACTAGCTATACTGGGACACTATACTAGCTATACTGGAGCACTATACTAGCTATACTGGGGCACTATACTAGCTATACTGGGGCACTACCTACCCATACTGGGCACTTTACTAGCTATACTGGGACAAACTAGGGGAATAAGGCGGCCAGCATTTCCTACCCCCGGCTTATATGGGGGTCAATCATTTTCCCCTGGTTTTTCAGGTAAAAGTTGGGGGGTCGGCTTATATGCGGGTCGGCTTATATGCGAGTATATACGGTAAATGCGCTTTGAGACCTCATAGTGTTTATGTGGTAGATGTGGGAGGTGAGTACATGACATGAGGTGTTATATATAGCATTCTTGCATTGTACAAAATGTTTGTTTTTGTTTTGTTTTTTTAGGCACATATATTCAACATACTCAAATCAAAGCTTACTAGCTACAAGGATTTTGACACATTGATGTATACATGCGCACCTGAATTTGACTTCATGGAAAAAGAGGTACTGTTTTCTGTACAGACTGACTAGTGGGGGGACATTCTGATGCCTAGCTATCCCAACTTTAGTTGCCAGTAAAATATTTGCTATAAGAACTTTATAATTGAGAGGGATCTTATCCAGGCCTGTATTAAACAAAGCCAAACAAGGATCTAGAGTCCATTTAGTCCTGTCAAGTACTCTATAAAATGAAAGCTAGTCATCCAAAGTCTTCAATTGTAAGAGCACCCTTACCATATGTGTAGTATATCTCCTAGTCCTAGCCCAGTGCAATTTCTTCCAACATCTGTCAGAATTTGTATGGTGAAAGGCGAAACGTTTATTTGGGGTAACATACCATCTCATTCGCATTTTTTTATATTCTATGTGATTAACACAGTGAAACACTATTAGTGAGAAATCAATTTCTCTTTTCAAAGAAGATGGTTCAAAGGACTTCCTAAGATATCTTTCCTAGGATTTAATTAACCAGTTACTCATTAATAGTGAGGTGTTTAGTGCTTGATAAATAGATGCAGTCCCTTTGAAAAGTTTAAATTGTGAGGGAAATAGTTGAATGGTTTCTTGATGTAGTTTCCCTACCAAGAAAAATGTTCTGTTGTATTAACCACTTGAGGACCACAGTCTTTTCGCCCTTAAGGACCAGAGCCTTTTTCTCCATTCAGACCACTGCAGCTTTCACGGTTTATTGCTCGGTCATACAACCTACCACCTAAAGGAATTTTACCTCCTTTTCTTGTCACTAATACAGCTTTCTTTTGCTGCTATTTGATTGCTGCTGCGAGTTTAGTTTTTATTATATTCATCAAAAAAGACATGAATTTTGGCAAAAAAATGACTTTTTTAACTTGCTGTGCTGACATTTTTCAAATAAAGTAAAATTTCCTATACATTTGAGCGTGAAAGTTATTCTGCTACATGTCTTTGATAAAAAAAAAAAACATTCAGTGTATATTTATTGGATTGGGTAAAAGTTATAGCGTTTACAAACTATGGTGCCAAAAGTGAATTTTCCCATTTTCAAGCATCTCTGACTTTTCTGCGCACCTGTCAGGTTTCATGAGGGGCTAAAATTCCAGGATAGTACAAATACCCCCCAAATGACCCCATTTTGGAAAGAAGACATCCCAAAGTATTCAGTGAGAGGCATGGTGAGTTCATAGAAGATTTTATTTTTTGTCACAAGTTAGCGGAAAATGACACTTTCTGACAAAAAATAGAAAAAAAAAAAGTTTCCATTTCTTCTAACTTGCGACAAAAAAAAATGAAATCTGCCACGGACTCACTATGCTCCTCTCTGAATACCTTGAAGTGTCTACTTTCCAAAATGGGGTCATTTGTGGGGTGTGTTCACTGTCCTGGCATTTTGGGGGGTGCCTAATTGTAAGCACCCCTGTAAAGCCTAAAGATGCTCATTGGACTTTTGGCCCCTTAGCGCAGTTAGGCTGCAAAAAAGTGCCACACATGTGGTATTGCCGTACTCAGGAGAAGTAGTATAATGTGTTTTGGGGTGTATTTTTACACATACCCATGCTGGGTGGGAGAAATATCTCCGTAAATGACAATTGTTTTATTTTTTTTACACACAATTGTCTATTTATAGAGATATTTCTCCCACTCAGCATGGGTATGTGGAAAAATACACCCCAAAACACATTATACTACTTCTCCTGAGTACGGCGATACCACATGTGTGGCACTTTTTTGCACCCTAACTGCGCTAAGGGGCCCAAAGTTCAATGAGTACCTTTAGGATTTCACAGGTCATTTTGAGAAATTTCGTTTCAAGACTACTCCTCACGGTTTAGGGCCCCTAAAATGCCAGGACAGTATAGGAACCCCACAAATTACCCCATTTTAGAAAGAGTACACCCCAAGGTATTCCGTTAGGAGGATGGTGAGTTCATAGAAGATTTTTTTTTTTGTCACAAGTTAGCGGAAATTGATTTTAATTGTTTTTTTTCACAAAGTGTCATTTTCCGCTAACTTGTGACAAAAAAAAAATCTTCTATGAACTCACCATACTCTTAACGGAATACCTTGGGGTGTCTTCTTTCTAAAATGGGGTCATTTGTGGGGTTCCTATACTGCCCTGGCATTTTAGGGGCCCTAAACCGTGAGGAGTAGTCTTGAAACCAAATGTTACAAAATGACCTGTGAAATCATAAAGGTACTCATTGGACTTTGGGCCTCTTAGCGCACTTAGGGTGCAAAAAAGTGCCACACATGTGGTACCGCCGTACTCAGGAGAAGTAGTATAATGTGTTTTGGGGTGTATTTTTACACATACCCATGCTGGGTGGGAGAAATATCTCTGTAAATGACACATTTTGGATTTTTTTTACACACAATTGTCCATTTACAGAGAGATTTCTCCCACCCAGCATGGGTATGTGTAAAAATACACCCCAAAACACAATATACTACTTCTTCTGAGTACGGCGATACCACATGTGTGACACTTTTTTGCAACCTAGGTGCGCTAAGGGGCCTAACGTCCTATTCACAGGTCATTTTGAGGCATTTGGATTCTAGACTACTGCTCACGGTTTAGGGCCCCTAAAATGCCAGGGCAGTATAGGAACCCCACAAGTGACCCCATTTTAGAAAGAAGACACCCCAAGGTATTCTGTTAGGAGTATGGTGAGTTCATAGAAGATTTTTTTTTTGTCACAAGTTAGCGGAAAATGACACTTTGTGAAAAAAAAAAACAATACATATCAATTTCCGCTAACTTGTGACAAAAAATAAAATCTTCTATGAACTTATCATACACCTAACAGAATACCTTGGGGTGTCTTCTTTCTAAAATGGGGTCACTTGTGGGGTTCCTATACTGCCCTGGCATTTTAGGGGCCCTAAACCGTGAGGAGTAGTCTTGAAACCAAATGTTGCATAATGACCTGTGAAATCCTAAAGGTACTCATTGGACTTTGGGCCCCTTAGCACAGTTAGGCTGCAAAAAAGTGTCACACATGTGGTATCGCCGTACTCAGAAGAAGTAGTATAATGTGTTTTGTGGTGTATTTTTACATATAACCATGCTGGGTGGGAGAAATATCTCTGTAAATGACACATTTTTGATTTTTTTTACACACAATTGTCCATTTACAGAGAGATTTCTCCCACCCAGCATGGGTATGTGTAAAAATACACCACAAAACACATTATACTACTTCTCCTGAGTATGGCGATACCACATGTGTGACACTTTTTTGCAGCCTAACTGTGCTAAGGGGCCCAAAGTCCAATGAGTACCTTTAGGATTTCACAGGTCATTTTGCAACATTTGGTTTCAAGACTACTCCTCACGGTTTAGGGCCCCTAAAATGCCAGGGCAGTATAGGAACCCCACAAGTGACCCCATTTTAGAAAGAAGACACCCCAAGGTATTCCGTTAGGGGTATGGTGAGTTCATAGAAGATTTTATTTTTTGTCACGAGTTAGTGAAAAATGACACTTTGTGAAAAAAACAATAAAAATCCAATTTCCGCTAACTTTTGACAAAAAATAAAATCTTCTATGAACTCATCATACACCTAACAGAATACCTTGGGGTGTCTTCTTTCTAAAATGGGGTCACTTGTGGGGTTCCTATACTGCCCTGGCATTTTACGGGCCCAAAACTGTGAGTAGTCTGGAAACCAAATTTCTCAAAATGACTGTTCAGGGGTATAAGCATCTGCAAATTTTGATGACAGGTGGTCTATGAGGGGGCAAATTTTGTGGAACCGGTCATAAGCAGGGTGGCCTCTTAGATGAAGGATGTTTTGGGCCTGATCTGATGGATAGGAGTGCTAGGGGGGTGACAGGAGGTGATTGATGGGTGTCTCAGGGGGCGGTTAGAGGGGAAAATAGATGCAATCAATGCACTGGGGAGGTGATCGGAAGGGGGTCTGAGGGGGATCTGAGGGTTTGGCCGAGTGATCAGGAGCCCACACAGGGCAAATTAGGGCCTGATCTGATGGGTAGGTGTGCTAGGGGGTGACAGGAGGTGATTGATGGGTGTCTCAAGGTGTGATTAGAGGGGGGAAATAGATGCAAGCAATGCACTAGCGAGGTGATCAGGGCTGGGGTCTGAGGACGTTCTGAGGTGTGGGCGGGTGATTGGGTGCCCGCAAGGGGCAGATTAGGGTCTAATCTGATGGGTAACCGTGACAGGTGGTGATAGGGGGTGATTGATGGGTAATTAGTGGGTGTTTAGAGGAGAGAAGAGATGTAAACACTGCACTTGGGAGGTGATCTGATGTCGGATCTGCGGGCGATCTATTGATGTGGGTGGGTGATCAGATTGCCCGCAAGGGGCAGGTTAGGGGCTGATTGATGGGTGGCAGTGACAGGGGGTGATTGATAGGTGATTGACAGGTGATCAGTGGGTTATTACAGGGAATAACAGATGTAAATATTGCACTGGCAAATTGATAAGGGGGGGTCTGAGGGCAATCTGAGCGTGTGGGCGGGTGATTGGGTGCCCGCAAGGGGCAGATTAGGGTCTAATCTGATGGGTAACAGTGACAGGTGGTGATAGGGGGTGATTGATGGGTAATTAGTGGGTGTTTAGAGGAGAGAAGAGATGTAAACACTGCGCTTGGGAGGTGATCTGATGTCGGATCTGCGGGCGATCTATTGGTGTGGGTGGGTGATCAGATTGCCCGCAAGGGGCAGGTTAGGGGCTGATCGATGGGTAACAGTGACAGGGGGTGATTGACGGGTGATTGACAGGTGATTGACAGGTGAGCAGGGGGGATAGATGCATACAGTACATGGGGGGGGGGGGTCTGGGGAGAATCTGAGGGGTGGGGGGTGATCAGGAGGGGGCAGTGGGCAGGGGGGGGATAAAAAAAAATAGCGTTGACAGATAGTGACAGGGAGTGATTGATGGGTGATTAGGGGGGTGACTGGGTGCAAACAGTGGTCTGGGGGGTGGGCAGGGGGGGGGTCTGAGGGGTGCTGTGGGCGATCAGGGGGCAGGGGGGGGGAAAATCAGTGTGCTTGGGTGCAGACTAGGGTGGCTGCAGCCTGCCCTGGTGGTCCCTCGGACACTGGGACTACCAGGGCAGGAGGCAGCCAGTATAATAGGCTTTGTATACATTACAAAGCCTATTATACATACGTGCAGCGGCGATCCGGGTGCTAGTAACCCGCCGGCGCTTCCGAACGGCCGGCGGGTTACTACGAGCGGTGGGCGGAGTGAGTCCCCGGCGGCTGATCGCGTCACGAATGACGCGATCGCCGCATAGCCACTCCCGCAGCCGCCCCTGCCGATGGGCGTATTGCGGTCGTTTGGGCCCGGACTTTGCCGCCGCCCATCGGCTGGGGGCGGTCCTCAAGTGGTTAATACTACAACCTGTTAATATAGTAATAGATCTGTATTGGGTAGACTGTATTTGTTGATTAAAACTTCAAATGGTATTATCTTACTAGAATAATATAGGTATTGCACCCTCTTATTACCATTTTTATACCAACCGATCATATTTATTTCTGTATTAAAGTATGTCAACAGAGTAGCCTTTTGCACTAGAAAAGAACAGGAAGTAAGAGATTTACCTAGCATGGCTCTAATTATCATTCTGAACGGTAGCTTTCCTACACATTCCTACACCTGTGTCCAATGTAAACTATTGACTCGCTTACCAGTTGTCTGGATTGGTCAAGTATAATTGCTGCATACTAGTTGTATATATGTAGTAGGCCATCCCTTCTGATAATTTATTAGTAATTATTTGTGAGCTGAGCCTAGGGTGCCTATTGACCCACACAAATGTATTAATAATTGATTGGAGTTTATTTTAAAAAGTTTTGTTAATTGGAATCACTACAGTCTGGAATATGTATAGAATAATTGGCAAATACATAATTTTGATCAGAGCAATTTTACCAGACCAGGATATCTAATATTGTGTATATTCTTAACATAAGTCTTCTGCCTTTTTCAGCAATGGGATATAATTTTCAGTGTATAACAAAGAGCTTGGTGAGGTTAGGGTTATACCTAAATAAGTGATAGGGGCTCATGAATATGGAAATAGTTTCTGTAGTTGAATTTTAGTTTGTTGGTCCGTATTAATATATAGAGGATATACAATAGTATATTAATAGATTTTTTTATAATTGACTTTATAATAGGAGATATAACTACATTGTTGTAATAGACTATGGGTATGTTTCAGGGAGCTTTGGACATCTGTTGTCTTAATTATGACATCATCAGCAAATAATGTCGTTGTATGTGTAGAGTTGCATGGATTAATCCCTGAAATGCTTGGGTATGTGTGAAGAGATTCTGCAAGTGGTTCCATAGTAAGATTAAATATTAAGGGGGAGAGGGGACAACCTTGTCTGGTACTGTTGGAAATGTTACATTGATCCAAAAGTAGGCCTGCAAGAAGTTTTGAATCAGGATGATACAATTTATTGGCTAACTTAGAAGAATAACAGTAAGCAAGCTTTCCGCTATGCAGCCTCCTTCAGACTTAAATCATGTTTGCATAAAAGTTTTTGCAGGCATAAATACATGCTATTTGTTATAAACTGTTCTTATCACCTTGCTTCGACACCATCGTCTCACAGACTGTGAGATCACTTGACTCTCCACACAGCAAACAGGAAATAGACTTTCTCAGGCTTCTCCAATGTTTCCGTTATTTATTCAAGTCACAGAAAGACAGATAGATACAGTCATCATATCCTAGCTATGCAAATCTTCATGTTGCATTACAAGCTCTTGAATAGACTCCCTACCGAAGTCTATCAGGTACCTTCTTCCTACCTACGTTACACTAAACTACCTATGTACATAGCATACATTATATCAGCTTACATAAAGGAATAACATGCTTAGAGGTCCAAGTCGGCCTTGCGAGCTAGTGCAGAAGGAAGAAGCAGAAGTGAGTTCCCCATCGCTCGCTCCAGATTTAATACCGACTAGGAAAGAGTTAAATATGACATCATCTTCGCCACCCCCTATATCAGTCTATTGGTGGACCCACTCGTGGTGTCATCATACCCGCCTACTCGATTAATAATCAATGAGGCACTTGACCCAGATGCAGGACCGTGGATGTTTAGTAAACATGGCCAATGTTTTCTGTTCCTGTTGAGGTCAGAGTGGCCGATGGCCTTCTGTTAGGAACATGTTCTCAGTATCTGCGTGTATCTTCTGCTACACGCAGACCCTGAGATGCCTCTGCCTGCATCACCAACCCTCTATCTATTTTAAAGGTATACACTGCGGACAAGCCTTTTACATAAAACTCAGGCCAAGTAACTGAGGCCTACTTAAATTATAACACTATTAACCTCTCTCGTGTTCAATTTCTGCAGGATTTCTGTGCAAAAAGTGTTTCAATTAATTTTCGTGAAAATTTTGTTTGCAACTTACTAAAAATCTGTCAAGTAAGGGTCTAGTATCCATTTTGAGTATAATAAAAGTTTCAAAACAAAATCATGTCAAAAAAATAAATTAAAATGTTTAAACTTTTTAATCACAAATAGAAAAATCCTCCTCAAATATGGATGAAGAAATAAATCTACAGATGCAGAAATAAATGCCGTACTTTGTTTACCTAAAACCTCTCTCTTGTGTGGTACAACAACTAAGGGCCAGTTCACACACAGACTTGCACGTCATTTACCACCGTTTATACAAACGCATTTATTTTTTTCCACTGTCTGGAAGCAGCAGGGTCTGGTTATTCTGGGGTCCATTAGCGCCGCACTCCTGTGTCCCCCTGCGGGATGAAAAATTACGATCGCTGGGAATCAACACTGAAAGTCGACAAATGCTTTTTTGCACACTTGCAGAAAATTATTTGGACAAGACTCTGGGCAGGTGATTGAGAGATCCACCTGAACCAGCCCTAAAGGTCTATACACATGCTGGTCTCACTGGTGCATTCAGCCGGGGGTTACCGATGTCTGCAATACACCCTTGAGACTCCTGTACCTTTAAAAAAATTCCCTGAAAACGCTGAAGCATGCAAGCTGGTAAATATACAGAGGCTTCCCTCCTGCAGGGTCTGTGGGAAAAACTCCGCTCTCTCACCATTGTAAAGACTGCATGTGGACAGCTAAATAAGGTATTTCACAGGTTGAAAAGTTTTTGACAGTCCCTAAACTTCAGGAAGGCTGCCTGCAGCTTGTGTGAGAGGCTGGCAGGGACAGTAGACACATTACAGGCAAGTAGCCTCTGTGTGGTGTGGGACTGCAATACAGATACGCTCTCTGCTCCATCTCAGTCTCTCCACGCCTCCTCACTCCCTCATTTACCCTTGTTTTCTCCCTTCCCCTAGTGCTGGCTGGATGTGTCCGTGCTGCCATGAATTGCACCTTTGTGACAAAAAGTGTGTCTTCTGATATGAACATTAAATGTGGAGATATGTTTGTTTGTGTTTGTAAGTTAGGTATTAAAAGGCCCAGCACAATGCAGGGTTTGTTTGTCTATTAATTGCTGAAGATACTATTTAGATGGCAGTTGGTATTGGTATTGCTTTAGGGATCATTCACACTATGTGCGGTGAGTCATGACAGACAGCACCACACATAATGCCTGTAATGCAGGTAGCATGAAAGTCTATAGACTTTCATGTTACCATTCACACTACAGTTTGCGTTCCCGTGTGCTGCGTTGTAACTTAGTCAGGAACATCATCGCATACGACGTATACATTGTCATGCATTTTTTTTATAGAATGGAAGCTGCCGACCTATGCGATTTAGCACATTGCAATGCATGTATGAAATTACGTTCATGCATGCGTTGCCTAGTGTGAATGAGCCCTTTGTATCACTTTGAAAGTTTTGTAAAATCTGGGTGTGACGCCGTCGATATGACATATCGAATGCGTCATGGAGTTACGAACGCCAGTTCTTCGCAAACCAACCAAACGGACAGTTTTTGGTTTAAATACACTTTTTTTTCCCTACGCCAAAGGGCTGGAGAAATCTTTTCATGGTCAGTTAATTCGCCTCCTGTGAAAAGATTCTCTGCCAGCCCAGGGGACCCCCTGAGGTGTTTATAACCTCATCCATCACAGATAAGCCTGACAAAATCCAATAAAGGCCTCTTTCTGGAGACTTGAAGGCACCGATCTCCGCAGGTTTTGTCACCTGGCCCCATGTCCTGAGAGATCAGAAAGAAGCCATCTCCCAGCTGGCTTTCCCACTGACAGCTAGGAAACCTATCTGTGACCTCACAAATATGAAATTCATCTTTTGTCATAAAGATGACTTTCCAAATAGGCAACGGCCTTTAGAACCCGCTTATTCTGAAATTTGTAACCAACCACACGATTGGATGTTTCTGAATTCAAGGTAAGCCATGCCAAAGCAGAGATATGCATTTTGGAGTCACCGTTCACTCTAAACCTCCCAAGTTTGGTATCAACGTTCTTGATAAATTCTGACAAACCTAAAAATGTTATTAGATTTAACATAACTTGTACGGTTTGCAGATGAGCACACTTATCATGATTCAGGTAAATTATTGCCTCTATGAGAGGGGCAGAGACCTCCTGTTCCAAAGAGGTGTGTGATCCACGCCCCCTACCCCCTCCTTGCTGGAGTGGGGGCTATAACCACAGAGAGCCCAGAAAGCTCTGGGTCCTTTACCTTCAATCTGATGCCTAGTAACAACCTGGCAGCCCGCAAGGACACGGGCCAAAACCTCCATCTTGGAAATTCTCACAAAGGCCTGTTGGCCGCATGGCAACCGCCATTTTGGGACTTTCGCCAAAGACTTGTGATTGCCGCATGGACTACCAATAACGGTATTTGAACTGTATATTAAGACATTCTGTTCCTTTTCCTCTCTTCTCTCTGTCAATCAATCTGTTCTAAAATAAGCTGTGTGTATGTAGTTTAGAAATAAACTAATGATTTTTGATCGTTCAGTCTTGTGCCTTTTCTGGTCATCTGATTGCTGTTATAACGAATCTGCCCTCTGAAGAGTCAGTCATACTACCGCATTGTTTTAGGATTTGCTTATAAATTGTTGATTTTCTTGCTAGGTTGTAAATAACCGTTTCTTCCTTCTAGGATTAGTTAGTACCAGATTTCCGGTGCGAAATCGATAACTTTCGTTTCTCAATTGTAAATACAATTCGAGATTGCAGCATATAGGGACCCAGTAACCTTTCTTTAACGTCACATTGCTCACAGTCTTTAAGCCGTCGGAAGTGACTATTCCCCGAACGGTGACTGGAGCGTGTTGAACGTGATTGGGCTGGCTACCGTATTGTGACTGCGGGAGTCTCTTTCCTCCCTGAACTGGAAGAGTGGTGGCAGTGTACTTACCCGATTTCCAGCGCGAAATCGATATTTTTAGTTTACCGATTGCATATACAATCAGAATTGTACATGTATGGGCACCTCCAACCAATCTTAACCGTTTACTACGCACACAGTGAATTTGCCTCCAGCAGTCTCTAGTGCATGAGACCTGCATGGCAACAGTGGCCTAGTAATACGGGATTGGTGGATGTTTGTCCCATTACATATTGTCGGCAGCTGCGCGACCAATCTTTGTCAGTCTGTTCACTGTACTTCCTGCGTATGCTAACGGGAGCAGATTAGACGGGATTGGCACGCTCTGTCGCCTTTTCCTTTTCTTTCTTTCTTCCCTCTGACAATCCAGCAACCGGTCTCGTTGTCCGTCTGCGCCCGTACTTCCTGCGTACGCTAACGGGAGCAGATCTCGATGGGATCGTGGGGCTGGATTGTCACACTGGGTACTAACTGTTCCTTTTACAGAGGAACAGGTCTTTTGGTGCCAAGTTCTTTTCTCCCTTTTCAAGCCTTGGAACTGATGTACTGATCTATATACTGACAATATATGTACCCTTCTACTGGAATTGGTTTGTGAAACTTGACATTTTTCTATCCTCTGAATTGATATGCAGCTATGAATAATCAATTGGAGGACTTAGGGGCGTGTTATGTCCAAATAACATGAAAAAAAACACAAAATTGCCACATAGGGGAAGGATGCCTCAATATTATAATTGAAATAACAACAGAGTACCTTTAGGCACTTATTCCCTTAGTGGCAATGATAATAATATATATTCCAAAACAATTACAATGTCAAGATCCATTTATTAAAAAACTCTAAAAAAACATACATTTTAAATACTTGTCTCCCATTAAAGCCCATATCACCCATTAAAACCAAACCCCCCCTGAAAATAGCTAAAGGTACCTCGATGATGGAATAACCGCCTGCACCTGTACTCCCTGTTCCTATCCTAAGCTGGGCGTCCCCAGCAGGTGAAAGGGAAGTCCAGTGACTGCTCACAACAATTGCCAGAGTAGAAAAAATGATGAATAACCAAAAAAGTGAAGCATATCAGTTGCTGTCTCTATGGTTCTCTGTAAATGCAACAGATGATTTTCACAAAAAGCCCCAGCCAGGATTCTTGTGGAGAAAGGTCCAGTGTAACCTTACAGGTTGGAGTGTCTTCTTGCCATCACCCTGATCTTTAGCTCCCTCCACAGATTCTCAATCGGATTCAAGTCAGGACTCTGGCTGGGCCACTCTAAAACATTAATGTTGTTGTCTGCTAACCATTTCTTCACCACTTTTGCTGTGCGTTTTGAGTCACTGTCATGCTGAAATGCCCATTAGTGCCCAAGGTCAAGTTTATTTACAGATTGCCAGATGTTGGTATTGAGAATCCTCATGTATTGCTCTTTTTCCATGGTGCTGTATACTGTGATTAGGTTCCCTGGTCCATTGGCTGAAAAACACCCCCGAAACATTAGGTTCCCACCATCATGTTTGACAGTGGGGATGGTGTTCTTTGGGTTGAAGGCTTCATCTTATTTACGCCAAATGAAGGAAACCTCTTTGTGACTAAACAATTCAATTTTTGTTTCATCTGACCATAACAGAGAAGACCTGAAGTCTTCTTTGTCCAGATGAGTATTTGCAAAGGCCAAGTGAGCTTTTGTGTGCTTTATCTGGAGAAGTGGTGTCTTCCTTGGTCTGCATCTGTGGAACCCAGCAGTGTGCAGTGTCCGTTGGATTGTCTGCTTTGAGACATTGCCACCAGCAGAGGCCAGTTTTATCAGGATGACCTTGGTAGTGATCCCTAGGTTCTTTTTTACTATCCTCCTGGCCAGCACAGGTGTCACTTTTGGCTTCCGACCACATCCTCCGAGATTTTCCACAGTGCAGAACATCTCTTATTTTTAATAATACTTTGCACTGTAACCTGAAAACATTTAGAAATGGCCCTGTAGCCCTTTCCTGACTTGTGAGCAGCCACGATACGCAGCCGCAGATCCTCAGTGAGCTCCTTTGTCTTAGCCATGACTGTCCATAAACCAACTGCAGAGAGCTGCTGTTTTTTACCTGTTGAGTTGATTAAAACAGTTGTTTTCAATTAATCAGAGTAATTAGGATGCTTTAGAACAGCTTGGACTATTTGGAATGGTATAGAACTTAGAATTTTCCAAAAAATTGTGACAGTTTTTGAAGGGTATGAATAGTTTTGGACTGCACATTTTTTTGCTCAAATGTAAATAAAAGCTGAGAATCGTCACACACACACATTGTCTTGTACATTGTCTTATTATCTTTTGGGAGACACCTATGTCATTTCCCGTCAAAAAAATTACTTGCTGGTTGAATAAAAGTAACTTTAAAGAGACTCTGTAACAACATTTTCAGCCTTTGTTCTTCTATCCTATAAGTTCCTATGCCTGTTCTAATGTTCTCTGGCTTACTACAGCCTTTCCTAATTGCACAGTGGCTGTGTTTTCTCTGTTATATGATCTCATCTGTTTTCTTCTGTCGCTCTGTCAGCTCAGGCTGGAATGTGTGGAATGTGCAGGGCTGCTTGTGATTGGTAGAAGCTATACACACACCCTCCAGGCCCCCTGCAGGCTCTGTATGACCCACACACTCTGCTTATGTGAGCCTATCACAAGCTGGTTAGTTTGTTTGCCTAAACACTGCCTAAAACTGGCAATTACAAGCCAGGTTTGCAGCAGAGAGTGGCAGAAACAGCACAGAGGGGCCCAGGAGAACATGAATATAATGGTATGCTTTTTGCTGTAAACATTTTAGAGTACAAATTCTCTTTAAGTCAAAATTTGTCAGGGGTATGAATAATTATGGGCAGCACTGTATGTCTGCAGGTCTCACGCCTTTTTTGTCAGCAGGGTGATGTTCTGTTCTGTTGTGGCCTATTCAAAGAACTCCTGACAATCATCTGTTTTAGATTGGTTGCTTGTCAGTATGCCAGGAGGGGAGGTTTAGGTAATATCTTTCTCAGTCTGTAATCCTTGTGTAAAATGGATGAAGTTACTTCGCAATCCACCTTTAGATTTCCAGGTGTGGGTCATAGGTGACAGCCATTGGGTCACTTGCGGACCAGATGATTAAAATAGCATCAATAAAACGGAAGGAGGCCATTGGTTTGCCATGAAAAGATGTGCATACTGTGGTGCAAATTGTGAACCCGTTGCCACTCCCATCTGCTGTAAATAGAGGTCCTCTCCAAAAGAGGGGGACCTGCAGTTGTTGGAGGAGGAGTTGGAGGTCCCTGACCTTGGTGTTGAGGGGGAACATCAGAGCGCAGCTGCAGTGGTGTGAGGGTGGAGAGGGAAGGACAAGGCTCACTGGGCAGAGGAGGAGGACAGTGATGTAGTCTCTGGGGGTGACAACGACCCTGAAGTCTCTGCTGTCTCTCACCTGTTCCCCATGGCAGCACACATGCTTGGAAAACCGGATCACCATGATCCTGGCCCCACGGCTGAAGGGGAAGCTGGGTCAGTTCCTGCCTGATGGAGACCCTGAGCGCCAAACATGGGAGTTGCAACCGGTCCTTGTTCTGCGATTGGAGAAAGCCTTCCCCCAGCCTTCCACCCCCCCAACCCTGTCCAGCCAGCACAGCAGCGGGTGCCTGCAGCCAGCAGCAGAAGCAGGCGCCTAGGGGACCTGCTGTCTCTGACTAAGGCAATCTACACAGTAGAGCTGCCTAGAGAGGAGGTGCCTGCAGCAGCAGCATCCTCCTCTCTAAGTCAGAACAAGCACCTGACCCAGATGGTGGCAGACTACATGGGATCCTTCAGCGGGCTTGACACCAAGGCCCCCATGGACCAAAAGGTATCTAGCATTAAGAGATTTACAGACTAACCAGCAAGCTCATGGTGACCCAGAACTCATTGGAGTGTGTAAGGGACTACAGTGGTCCTAAAAGCCCCCTTACTAAAATGCTAAGAAAAACAAAAGTTTGCTTTCTTAAAACAGAGAGAATTTGCGATAATTCAGGTTGGAGTGAGCTTGAGATGTCTCTCAGGGCATCACTGCTGAATATATGTAAATTAACCATTGTTACCCTTAGAAGCTAAACACACCTCCAGAACCGCTGGAATGCAATGATGTGTCAGCTTGTTAATTTGTACAGAGCCATAATAATCCAACATGCATACAGACTGTTTCGGATTGTTTGATCCTCATCAGTGCATGGCGTGGATTAATTTGGCTCTATGGAGTAGGGCTTGTAACACCAAGAGGTACAGACTAACCAGCAAGCTCATGGTGACCCAGAACTCATTGGGGTGTGTAAGGGACTACAATGGTCCTAAAAGCCCCCTTACTAAAATGCTAAGAAAAACAAAAGTTTGCTTTCTTAAAACGGAAATAATTTGCGATAATTCAGGTTGGAGTGAGCTTGAGATGTCTCTCAGGGCATCACTGCTAAATATATGCAAATTAACCATTGTTACCATTAGAAGCTAAACACACCTCCAGAACCGATGATTTAGAGATTTAGAAAGGACAAATGCAGACTTTGTATTTCTACAGGAAACTTGTGTTTCATCCCTGCATCCTGGCTACCTAAAAAGCAAAAAATACCCCACTTCATATTTAGCTGGTGCCAAAAAGGCAGGTGTTGCACTGTTGATCCACCACAAATGCCCATTTATAGTATCTACAGAACAAAGCGATCCTAGTGGACGTTATTTAATAGTACAAGGTTCTCTTTATGGGGTTAAAATGGTTCTGGCATCCATATACGCTCCTAACGATCATCAGTTGCAATTTTTAGAAAAATCTTCCTGAAGATTGAAAAACTAGGTTGTCCTAATACCATTTTGGGCGGGGATTTCAATCTGATAGCATCTCCTACTAGAGATAGGAAATCGGATGTG
The DNA here is from genome assembly GCF_040937935.1 of Hyperolius riggenbachi. NCBI lineage: Eukaryota > Metazoa > Chordata > Amphibia > Anura > Hyperoliidae > Hyperolius > Hyperolius riggenbachi. The sequence continues at coordinate 166,784,436 of NC_090650.1, forward strand.
GTGCCAGCATCATTCTCCTCCATTTGTAAGACAGCATCAAAGTTGAGATTTCTGCTTAAACAATTTGGCTATTTGGATACCTGGAGAGGTCTGCATGCTACTGACCTAGACTACACCTTCTCTCATACCTCTTGCTCTTACTCTAGGCTGAATTATTTCTTTATATCCACATTACTATTATCTACTCTCACCTCCTCTGCGATAGGCCCCATTACGTGGTCTGACCATGCCCCACTGGACCTGGTCCTTAATTTTGCACATAATCCTCAAATCCCATCGGTTTGGAAACTAAATGACAGCTTACTAATAGACGAGGAAACCGTTCTTAATCTTGAAGAGAGTCTCAAATTTTATTTCGAGACCAATGAAGGCTCCGTTTTATCTTTTTCCACAGTTTGGGAAGCCCATAAGGCCTTTATCAGAGGCAAACTGATAGGCATAGCTAGTGCAAAATAAAAAAGACCATCAAAATAAAGTAAAAAGCTTACTAGATAAAATTATGAAATTAGAGGAACTTCATAAAAAAGACCTCCTCAATAATAACTTTCACCTAATTGGTATCTAAACAGAGAGAATTGGCGACTTGCAATATGCTAAGGTGGAAAGGTCACTCTTGTTTACCAGACAACTTTTCTATGAAAAAGGCAACAGAGCTTACACCATTTTTGCAAAGAAGCTACGGGACATTAAAACTAGAAATGCGGTCTTTGCCTTAAAAGATAAACGAGGCACAAATCAATATGACCTCCGTAAAATACCCTCCCTATTTAAAGATTTTTTTAGAATCAATTTATAATATTTCAGACTCAAATCATCAAAATAATCTCCCCTTGAGAGACATTTCCTCTTATTTAAGCTCTTGCTAGCTGTCTAATATCTCTCCAGCTCAACTATAACTTCTAAACCAAGATATAGAGTGTGAGGAGGTGTTTGAGGTACTCAAAAATTTACAACCCCACAAAGCGCCTGGGCCCAATGGCTTTACAGTAGTCTATTACAAAAAAATGTAAGTCTGTCCTACCCACAAAATTACCCTGACTATTCAGTGGATTTAGGGGAGCTGACCCAATTCCCTCTACCATGTTGCAATCTCATATGGTACTTATTCCCAAACCTGATAGAGATGCCCTGGAAATGACAAACTATGGACCCATTTCACTTCTAAATGCAGATCTTAAGATTTTTTCAAAGGTTATGGCTAACAGGCTATCGCCTATGATGCCATACCTGGTTAATGCTGATCAGGTGGGGTTTATAACGGGCAGATACGCAGGGGATAACATCCGCAGGGCAATAAATTTGGTCGACCATATAAATCGCAATAAAATACCAACAGTATTCCTGAGTCTGGAAGCGGAAAAGGCCTTTGATAGACTTAGTTGGGATTTTCTGCTCTAGACTCTGGATGTAATGGGCATTTCATGCACTTTCCTAAATGTAATACGGAAACTTTATTCTAAACCTAGTGTGGCTTTGAAGATACCATACACTAATCCTCATGACTAATTTACTATCTCTAATGGTACGAGACAGGGCTGTCCCTTGTCCCCCCCTGCTTTTTGCATTATCTATAGAACCTCTGGCTGCAAGGATAAGGGACAACCCTGACATCACTGGGATAAAAATAGGTAGATCCACATTTAAAATCTCACTTTATGCGGATGATGTCCTCCTGTCCTTAACTAACCTTCTTATTTATTTATTTTCCAGTACTGCATGCAGAGCTCTCCAGGTATGGCCTACTGTCCAATTATAAAATGAATGCCAATAAATCTGAACGTCTTCCCTTTTATTTACCACCACATACTACCGAAGCGTTGAAATCTAGTTTCCCGTACAAATGGCAAGATACCTCCTTGAAATATTTAGGTATTCAGATCCCTAATCACACCTCTCACCTTATTAGGTATAACCTATCCCCCACTATCACAAGGGTAACCTCGGACCTTCATAAATGGCAAGATTACCACATTTCATGGTTTGGCTTTCAAAATGGATTCCCTCCCCAAGTTATTATGTCTACTCAATACTGCCATTCTGGATCCCTGGATCTTATTTGATACCTTTACAGAGATCCTTATTTAGGATCATTTGGCACTGTCGCACCCCCGGCCCCTACCCCCTGCCCCCCCCCCGCATAGCTCGCTCTATTCTTACTCTTCAAAGACATGTTGGGGGGCGATCAGTCCCAAATTTATATAACTATCACTTGGCGGGCCAGATTAGACAGATGACAGCATGATGGGAGAGGGAACCCCGTGCTAGATGAGCTCAGATAGAATTCCAGGTACTTAAACCATACCAGCCAAGCGCCCTGCCCTGGGGATTAGTGGGCTACAATACTCCTGCCCCTCAAGTTTACTCTTCCTTGGCAGCCAACCTACATTTATGGTCTTCCTTAGGTAAACACATATCGTTATTCACTAAAGTCTCCAGTTTTATCCCCATTTTTGGTAACCCTTCATTATCGCCAGGTCTGAACTTATCATTAACCTCAATATGGAAACTTAAAAATATACTTACTATCAGAGATCTGCTAGATCCACTCACTGGTAAGCTGTATTCCTTTGACACTCTAAAGGAAAGACTGGGCATATCAGACTCTTACTATTTGCAATACCATCAAATCTGTCACTTTATCAGCTCAGTTTCTCCTTCATTGGATTTCCCACGTATGACTGACTTAGAATCAATTTGGAGTGGTGGACCCAAGCAAAAAGGTCTCGTATCAATGCTTTATACGTGGCTAAATGACCCCAAAAGATTGCAGCTGGAATTCCAACACAAATACATAAAGTATTGGGATCAAGCATTTCAAACCACCACTACTTTGGAATCCTGGATAAAAATATGGCAAAACGCATCCAAATCGTCCATTTGTGTCCAAACTAAAGAAAACATACAAAATCATGATGCTATGGTATAAAATTCCTGTCTGTCTGAACAAATGGATACCATTTATATCTTCGGCATGCTGGAGAAATTGTGGGGACACTGGCTCTTTGCACCATATAATGTGGGACTGCCCTATAATAAAAAAATTCTGGTCCGAGGTCAGAATCGGAATCCATTTTATTTCGCCAAGCATGACTGGGTCAGGCCCGGAATTGGGTTTGGCACAATGGAGCAATACATAGAAAGACAGGAAACATTAGAATGACAGTAGTGTCTTAAACTCAAGTATAAGCATACACGAATATACAATCACAATTAGATATACACATCCGAAGTCCGCCACTCCTATGCAGGTGGTAGGGCGCTGATAGTGGGTGGTAGGATGTTAAGGGAGTTCAGGAGGCTAACGGCCATCGGAAAGAAAGAGTTCTTGTGTCTGCTGGTCTTGGTGGGGATGGCCCGAAGTCTCCGACCCAGTGGAAGTGGGGTGAAAAAACAGTGGCCTGGGTGAGAGAGGTCACTTGCAATCCTCAGTGCCCTGGCTTGCAGTCTTGTGTTATACAGGTGGTCAAGTGGGGGCAGAGTTCTCCCAATGATCCTCTCTGCCGACCTAATGATCCTCTGTAATGTGTGCTTGTCACTGGCGGTGGCTCCGCCAGTGACAGGCACAAATTACAGAGGATCATTAGGTCCTGCTCTTTATCAAACGTCACACAGATATAGAAGTTCCTTTGGACCCTTGGATTTGCCTGCTTGCCTAACCACTGCCAAAAATTAAAAGCTCTTCTTTAAGACTTCTAAACCACTTTTTAACAGCAGCCCGCTGCCTAATATCCAAACACTGGAAAGATACCCAACCTCCATCCATCTCAGAACTTCAGAATAGATTAAAATATGTCTATTCAGGGCGTGGCTTGCTGAAGGCGCGAGTAGGACGCTCTTGAACTAAGCTCCTCTTCACCGTCTCTCCCAGGCTAATTATAAGCATTCTTCAGCTCACCGTTTTGATCCCACATGGGCGGTAGGAGGAGCAGGTAGGAGCGGAGAGACTCGGGACACTCTCGGAAACCCAACATCCAAAGCTTTTTCCGTCCGGTTACCCGCTCGCTGAGCGCCGCCGAAAGCTCCAAGATGGCGGACACAGGAGAAGGCCGCAGCCATGCCTAACTCTGAGCAGATAGCAGAGATAGACGTCTCCAACACTCCCTCACCTCCTAGATCCGAAGGCTTGGACTCTTATGTGGACATGGACCTCCATGAATATATACGCTCTCTCCCGACTAAAGATGATCTAGAGAAGTACGTCAGCAGAATAGAGGCTACTTACCAGAGGGAATTAGAGGAGGTCAAATCAGAAATCCGCCATATTGGCCACAGAGTGCAGGAATCGGAGAAGGAGATAGAAAAGTTGGAAAAGAAACAGAAAGACCACGAAGCTGGAACGCCACTCCAACCAAATTAAAGATATCTACAGTGGTGTGAAAAACTATTTGCCCCCTTCCTGATTTCTTATTCTTTTGCATGTTTGTCACACTTAAATGTTTCTGCTCATCAAAAACCGTTAACTATTAGTCAAAGATAACATAATTGAACACAAAATGCAGTTTTAAATGATGGTTTTTATTATTTAGTGAGAAAAAAACCTCCAAATCTACATGGCCCTGTGTGAAAAAGTGATTGCCCCCCCTTGTTAAAAAAATAACTTAACTGTGGTTTATAACACCTGAGTTCAATTTCTGTAGTCACCCCCAGGCCTGATTACTGCCACACCTGTTTCAATCAAGAAATCACTTAAATAGGAGCTATCTGACACAGAGAAGTAGACCAAAAGCACCTCAAAAGCTAGACATCATGCCAAGATCCAAAGAAATTCAGGAACAACTGAGAACAAAAGTACTGTAATTGAGATCTATCAGTCTGGTAAAGGTTATAAAGCCATTTCTAAAGCTTTGGGACTCCAGCGAACCACAGTGAGAGCCATTATCCACAAATGGCAAAAACATGGAACAGTGATGAACCTTCCCAGGAGTGGCTGGCCGACCAAAATTACCCCAAGAGGGCAGAGAAAACTCATCCGAGAGGCCACAAAAGACCCCAGAACAACATCTAAAGAACTGCAGGCCTCACTTGCTTCAATTAAGGTCATTGTTCACGACTCCAACATAAGAAAGAGACTGGGCAAAAATGGTCTGCATGGCAGATATCCAAGGCGCAAACCACTTTTAAGCAAAAAGAACATTAAGGCTCGTCCCAATTTTGCTAAAAAAATCTCAATGATTGGCAAGACTTCTGGGAAAATACCTTGTGGACCGACGAGACAAAAGTTGAACTTTTTGGAAGGTGTGTGTCCCGTTACATCTGGCGTAGAAGTAACACAGCATTTCAGCAAAAGAACATCATACCAACAGTAAAATATGGTGGTGGTAGTGTGATGGTCTGGGGTTGTTTTGCTGCTTCAGGACCTGGAAGGCTTGCTGTGATAGATGGAACCATGAATTCTACTGTCTACCAAAAAATCCTGAAGTAGAATGTCCGGTCATCTGTTCGTCAACTCAAGCTGAAGCGATCTTGGGTGCTGCAGCAGGACAATGACCCAAAACACACCAGCAAATTCACCTCTGAATGGCTGAAGAAAAACAAAATGAAGACTTTGGAGTGGCCTAGTCAAAGTCCTGACCTATATCCTATTGAGGAGATGTGGCATGACCTTAAAAAGGCGGTTCATGCTAGAAAACCCTCAAATAAAGCTGAATTACAACAATTCTGCAAAGATGAGTGGCCAAAATTCCTCCAGAGTGCTGTAAAAGACTCGTTGCAAGTTATCACAAATGCTTGATTGCAGTTATTGCTGCGAAGGGTGGCCCAACCAGTTATTAGGTTTAGGGGCAATTTCTTTTTCACACAGGGCCATGTAGGTTTTGAGTTATTTTTCTAACTAAATAATAAAAACCTTAATTTAAAACTGCATTTTGTGTTCAATTATGTTATCGTTGACTAATAGTTAACGGTTTTTGATTAGCAGAAACATTTAAGTGTGACAAACATGCAAAAGAATAAGAAATCAGGAAGGGGGCAAATAGTTTTTCACACCACTGTATATGAAGATCGATGACCAAGAAAACTGACAATGCCGGAATAACCTCCGCATTAGACGGATCCCGGAATCCTCTAAGGTACAAGACCTCATCCCCACACTAACGGGCATTTTTAATATGTTCCTCGGAACCTCCAGTGACTCTCCCATCGAAATGGACAGGGCGCACCGCACTCTGGGACCCGTCAGCAGTAACCCAGAGCGTCCAAGAGATGTAGTGTGTCGTCTGCACTATTACACAGTAAAAGAAGCTTTCTCGTTAGCCGCCCGGGAAAAAGGCCATATTGACTTTGATGGCGCCAGAATCACCATCTTGGCAGACCTCTCTCGCCTCACCCTGCAACTATGCAGGGCAGTTTGCCCGCTTCTGGAGGCCCTAAGTGCTAAGCACATCCCTTATCAATGGGGCTATGTATGTTGCCCTAAGGTATTATTACTTACACCATGACAGCTAGCATGAGTAGAGGTACAGGGGTGAGATGTGTGCATTTGCCTCTTTTAACGTGAAAGGAGTTAATAGCCCAACCAAAAGATCACAGATTCTGCATAGCATGCATAAAGCCAAAATCAAAATTGTAATGTTACAGGAGACTCATTTTAGGTCTGATAACTTCCCCCTGATCAAAGACCGGAACTATACTACATGGTTCCATAGCACCTTCCCTGATTCTAAATCTAAAGGTGTCTCTATAGGCCTCCACAGATCTCTCCCCTATTCTGAGGTTGAAACTCTGATAGACCCTCTGGGTAGATATATTTTTTTTACATCTGAAGCTCTGTGACACGCATATCGCCGGCTATTCCGGAAGACATTTATGACTGGGAGACCAGTTTTCTGTATATATGATTTCAATTGTTGAGATGAATCTTGTGGGTTCATGTCCCCAAATTTACCTTTAAAATTGTACAGCTCTTCGTAGTATGCTTTAAAGGGAACCTTAACTGAATGGGGGGTAAAGAGTTTTACTTACCTGGGGCTATTACCAGCCCCCTGCAGCAGTCCTGTGCCCTCGGCGCTGCTCTGGAATCCTCTGGTCCCCTGCTGTCACATAGTTTCGTTTTTGACGACTCACCAGTCGCCGGACGCCATGCGTATTATTGGACGCATTCACCAATGCAATTAGCGCTATTGCGGACCGCCACGCGTACAAAAATATGTGTTGCCGCATTCCGCACGCGTAGATATGCGGCAACGCGTATTTTTGTACGCGTTGCGGTCCGCAATAGCGCTAATTGCATTAGTGAATGCGTCCAATAATACGCATGGCGGCCGGCAACTGGTGAGTCGTCAAAAACTAAACTAAGTGACAGCGGGGGACCAGAGGATTCCAGAGCGGCGCCGAGGGCACAGGACTGCTGCAGGGGGCTGGTAATAGCCCCAGGTAAGTAAAACTCTTTACCCCCCGTTCAGTTAAGGTTCCCTTTAAATGTGTCTGCTATTTGGTTGGCTCTATGTACTCTGGGACCTTTCTTAGTGGTAATGGAAGGAATGTAAGTGGCGTTCTTCCACACTTATCAGCCTTTTCGTATAGGACCCCCCTGAACCTCTACCTCTGGGCTTTGTTGCCAAAAATTGTAAGTATCTGTGGACCCTGGCAGTGGGAACACAGACTTTAGGACTTTAACACAAGATACAACATGTTTTCCGGGGTTTGAGTCACATACAGACGGTCCTGATCATCATCATCATCATAATAGAACTCTTCTCCTGACCCCCCCACCACCTCTGCCGCCCCAACATCCCCAGACACAGACCCCTCATCGTCCTCAACATAAACTTGGGATGTTGGCCTGCGCCCAACCTCCTCCTCCACATCAGACCCCATCATCTCCTCAAAGGCAGCGGCAGCCATAAATACTCGCCCAGACCCTGGACTGAGGGATGCAACGCTCTCGTCCGGGGAGGGCTGTTGACCACTGGCTGCTGGGGTGGATGTCACAACTTGCGTGGGGCGTTGGCTGCTGCTGCTGGGAGTGCTGTTCACAGCGGAGGTCTGTGAGAAACTCATATGGGCTGCTCCTCCGTCATCATGTCCATCAATGCCTGTGAGTCAAACTCCTAAACGACCACACGGCGTTGAGCCAAGGTGCTGAAAATGGGTGACACCGGTGTCGGCTGACTCGGCCATGGACCAGTCCCAGAACTAGCGGAGGCAATGGCACTCCCTCTCCTGCCACACCCACGACCCCTGCCAGACATGTTGTATACTATGCACAAGATTTCAAGGTGGAGAAAGTGTGCTGCTTTTTGCAGTCAATACCTGCGTGGGCATGGGGACAGATGGAATATAACGGGGGTTTTATTGATTTTTCAGAGAATAACAAAAAAACAAACAAACAAATGCGCAGACAATGCAATTCAGAAATACTGAATACACTGTAATAGAACTCGGAAATCACTGGACAGCGCCACGGTTTGACTGCACTATACGCACAGCAAAGTAACTGGCTGCACGTTACTAGCACAGTACAATGTCACTGAGTAAACTTAGTGACTGACCAGTGGTAGGGACTGCAAGTAACTGAAGTTGATCACTGGCTATAAGCTGAATACAAGTGATACAGTAAAATAGTATAGAACACAAAAATGAGTGGACAGCGGTCTGCCTGCACTAACAGTACAGTACAATGTCACTGAGTAAACTTAGTGACTGACCAGTGGCAGTGAATGCAAGTAACTGAAGTTGATCACTGGCTATGAGCTGAATACAAGTGATACAGTAAAATAATATAGAACATAAACAGTTATGGACAGCGGTCTGTTTGCAGTGCACTAATAGAACAGTACAATATCACTGACTAAACGTACCAGTGACTGACGAATGACAGTAACTGAAGTTGATCGCTGGCTGGCTCAGCTAGATAACAAGTATACAGTATTACAGCTGTATAATCAGTCTGAACCTGTCTGCCTACACTAAGCACAGTAATCAGTACACTCTCACTATGACTACACTGACTACAGCTAACTGAAGTAATAATAAATCACTAACAGGCTAGCTAGCTAGCTAGCTAAATACAACTGACAAGTACATTATCAGAGCAATGTTAGGAGTAAAAATGCTAAGTTCTTAACAAATAAAACGTGCATGCTGAAGCAACAATGGCCTGGAGATGATCCTCTTATTGCCACAGTCTAGCAAGGACGGAGCTTTTCATCATGGCCGCCGCTTTATATACAGGAGGGGAGGGCATCTGATTGGCCCAGGGAAGTCATTTCCACCCATTTCCGCTAATCACGATCTCACCACGGCGTTCCCCGCCTTGTTCACGATTGTGAACGCACTTTCCCGCCGTGAATGCATCTAGATATACAAAATCACGGCCTGTCGTGGCCTTGTTCCGTGGTTCAAAATCAATCAACGGCTTCGGATTTCAAAGCCGAACACTGGAAAAATGCTTGTGATTCACGGCTATTCCGTGATCACAAGTTCTCCGTGAGCATCCCTAGTACCTGGCTCTGATACATCTCTTGCACTTTATTGGACTTGAGGAGGTGGGCAGATACCCACAAAATGCATCGCCTGTGCGTAATAAAAATCATATTTAGATGAACTTGTTGTTATTGAGGTAAGCCATCTCTATTTTTCTATTTTTAGCTGTTTTGAAATTAGTTTTATATACTTCTGGGCGCCTCTTACCCAATTTGTGCTTTTCACCCTCTTTTAGGAGGGGTGTATGTTAGTACCTAGTGGCTTTGCCACGATAGGACCTTTGTTGTTTTTTCCCAAGAATGTGACCGCATCCAGCTCCAGCCGGACACCCAAGTGGAGTCAGGTTTATAGATCTCCACCTGTTTTCAACGGTTGGTTGCCTTTTCGTGCAACCTTCCTTTGTGAGTACCCCAATCCTTTTTGCTTTTCATCTCTCTTCTTGTGACATACTGCACCATTTGGGCTCCCTTAGTCTCGGTGTTCTTTGTTTTTAGGGTGTTTGGTCACCCTAACTTGCAACTCAGAAATCTGGCTTCATAGACTTCAATGCAAAAGCTTGTACTGTCAGGTTTTAGGGAAATTCTGTGACCATCTGTTATCCTTGCTTCATTTGGTATTTGTATTTTGCACAAGGGTGCCTAAACTTGAATCCAATTCTCCAGATGTTGTCTCACAATTGATTTATACAGAGGGACTTGTGTAGTAGCAACTAGTATTTTTTTCCCCATTTTATGCATCCCAGAATTGTATTTGCTTTAGCTGCTGCTACTTGGCATTGAATACCATTACTTAACTTGTTATTAACTAGTATTCCCAAGTCTGATATTGCCAGCTATAGCCATTTATATTATATGGTGCTCTGCCATTGGGATGTCTAAGATGCATTAAAGGGAACCAGAGAGGAACGGGGGGTTGAAAAAAGAAAATGATTTTATACATACCTGGGGCTTCTTCCAGCTCCATAAGCCTGAATCGCTCCCACGCCGCCGTCCTCAGCTTCCTGGATCCGCCGGTACCGGGCCCGTCACTTCCGGCGGACGCGGCCAATTGTCCGCATCACAGGGGCTCCCTCCATACATGTACGCATGCGGCAGCGCAGTAAGCAGCCACATGCGTATCTGTATGTAGAGAGAGCACCCTGTAATGCGGAGAATTGGCCGCGTCCACCGGCCGACTTGCCGACTCACGGCAATGACGGGACCCGGTGGCGGCGGATCCAGGCAGCGGAGGACGGCGGCGTGGGAGCGATCCGTGCGTATGGGGCTGGAGGAAGCCCCAGGTATGTATATTGAATCCTCTCTGGTTCCCTTTAACTTACTTGTATCAGTATAAAATTTCACCTGCTTAGTGTTGATAGTTTTGCATTATATTGTGTCATCTGCAAAGATGACATTGCTCTGCATTTCATCTACTAGCCCATTAATAAATAAATTGATAGAGATTAAATCTTGTACTGACCCTTGTGGTACCCCACTGCTAACAGTTTCCCATTTTAAGTATGATCCATTTACCCCTACCTTTTGCCTTCTGTCCTTTAACCACTTGCCCTCTGCCGGGACGAGTAACTACGCCCCTGCAAAATGCCACAACTCTTTGCAGGGGCGTAGCTACTACGTCCCTCCGTGCTTCTCCCCCCGCTCACCCCCCTGCACTCGGTATTGCTGCTCATTACTGCCGATCGTTAGCCGCTAGATCAATAATTGAGAAAACAAATCCCATTCATTGATCTAAGTCCCCCTATGAACGGCCGCAGCCGTCTATTCAGACGGCTCTGACATTCATAAATCCCGTCATTGTAGTGCTTCCATTTCCATACTAATAGTATGATAAGCTGAAGTCTCCACTGAGGACATCTTGTGGCCAAATTGTAATATTACATCTCCTTTTTTTTTAGTTAATGATCCCTAGTTACTTTTTTTTTCTTTTTAAATTAACCGCTGACCTCCCACACTCCCCTAAAGTTACCATTTTTTTTTTAATTAAAAAAAAAAATTACAAATAAAAAAAAATACTTAAATAGTTACCTTAGGGACTGAACTTTTTTAATATGTATATCAAAACTGTATACTACAATTAATTTATATATTATGTGCTTGTAATTAGGGATAGGTGCAAAACTGAAAAAATGCACCTTTATTTCCACATAAAATATTGGCACCATACATTGTACTAGGGAAAAATGTTAAACGTTGCAATAACCGAGACAAATGGGCAAATAAAATGTGTGGGTTTTAATTACGGTAGCATGTTTTATTTTGAAACTATAATGGCCGAAAACTGAGAATTTTTTTCTTATTCTTCCCATTAAAACTGAGTTAGAATAAAATAAATCTTAGCAAAAAGTACCCCCCAAACAAAGCCTAATCAGTGGCGAAAAAAACAAGATATTCATTGTTTCGTTGTGATAAGTAGTAAAGTTATAAGTGAATGAATGGAAGGAGTGCTGACGGTTGAAAATTGCTCTGTTTTTTTAAGGGGAAAAACCATTCGAGGTGAAGTGGTTAAACAGTTCTCTATCCACATACACACATTTTCTCCTATCCTGAGCTTCTTCACCAGGCTATTGTTGGAAACTGCGTCAAAAGCCTTTGCAATGTCTAAAGATGCTACGCCAATAGTTTTCCCAATAACTAAAATTGCATTCACTACTTCATAAAAACTGAGAATGTTCCATGATTTTGTTAGAAAATGTATGCTGATGAACAGAAATTAGATTATTATGTGCCATATAATTTTGTATAACTTCCTTTACGATACCTTCAAATGTTTTACACACAACTGACGTTAAGCTCACAGTTCTATAGTTAAAAGGGAAGACATCAGCTGTACGCCTGTCATAGGGAACTGGTCTACTTGAAAAAGAATCATAAAATAAGATTAAGTAATCTATTGATAACTGAACTAAATTCCTTTAGTTCAAAGTAATTTTTTGTAACCACTTCAGGACGAGAGCAATTTTCTCATATCAGCACTGCTCCCATTCATTTGCCAATAACTTTATTACTACTTATCACACCTAAATGATCTACAGTGGAGGAAATAATTATTTGACCCCTCACTGATTTTGTAAGTTTGTCCAATGACAAAGAAATGAAAAGTCTCAGAACAGTATCATTTCAATGGTAGGTTTATTTTAACAGTGGCAGATAGCACATCAAAAGGAAAATCGAAAAAATAACCTTAAATAAGAGATAGCAACTGATTTGCATTTCATTGAGTGAAATAAGTTTTTGAACCCTCTAACAATAAAAGACTTAAAGAGGAACTCCAGTGAAAATAATTTAATATAAAAAGGTGCTTAATTTTTACAATAATTATGTATACATGATTTAGTCAGAGTTTGCTCATTGTAAAATCTTTCCTCTCCCAGATTCACATTCTGACATGTATTACATGGTGACATTGTTACTGTGGGCAGATTATGTGACTGTTCTGGCTTTAACAGATAGCTATAAACAGCCATTTCCTGTGTGTGTCATTGTTACATTGTGGCAGTTTGCCCAGAGTACCGTACGGTACCAGAGCCTCTTGTGGGAGGGGTTTCAGCACAAAATCAGTCATACAGCGCCCCCTGATGGTCTGTTTGTGAAAATCATTATATTTTTCATGTAAAAGTGGGTATCAGCTACTGATTGGGATAAAGTTCAATTCTTGGTCGGAGTTTCTCTTTAATACTTAGTGGAAAAACCCTTGTTTGCAAGCACAGAGGTCAAACGTTTCTTGTAATTGATGACCAAGTTTGCACACATTTTAGGAGGAATGTTGGTCCACTCCTCTTTGCAGATCATCTCTAAATCCCTAAGGTTTCGAGGCTGTCTCTGTGCAACTCTGAGCTTGAGCTCCCTCCATAGGTTTTCTATTGGATTAAGGTCCGGAGACTGACTAGGCCACTCCATGACCTTAATGTGCTTCTTCTTGAGCCACTCCTTTGTTGCCTTTGCTGTATGTTTTGGGTCATTGTCGTGCTGGAACACCCATCCATGACCCATTTTCAGTTTCCTGGCAGAGGGAAGGAGGTTGTCGTTCAGGATTTCACGATACATGGCTCCATCCATTTTCCCGTTAATGCGATTAAGTTGTCCTGTGCCCTTAGCAGAAAAACACCCCCAAAGCAAAATGTTTCCACCCCCATGCTTGATGGTGGGGACGGTGTTTTGGGGGTCATAGGCAGCATTTTTCTTCCTCCAAACACAGCGAGTTGAGTTAATGCCAAAGAGCTCTATTTTGGTCTCATCAGACCACAACACCTTCTCCCAGTCACTCACAGAATCATTCAGGTGTTCATTGGCAAACTTCAGACGGGCCTGCACATGTGCCTTCTTGAGCAGGGGGACTTTGCGAGCCCTGCAGGATTTTAATCCATTGCGGTGCAATGTGTTTCCAATGGTTTTCTTGGTGACTGTGGTCCCTGCTAATTTGAGGTCATTCACTAACTCCTCCTGTGTAGTTCTAGGATGCTTTTTCACCTTTCTCAGAACCATTGACACCCCACGAGGTGAGATCTTGCGTGGAGCCCCAGAGCGAGGTCGATTGATGGTCATTTTGTGCTCCTTCCATTTTCGAACAATCGCACCAACAGTTGTCACCTTCTCTCCCAGCTTCTTGCTAATGGTTTTGTAGCCCATTCCAGCCTTATGCAGGTCTTCAATTTTGTCTCTGACATCCTTGGACAGCTCTTTGGTCTTTCCCATGTTGGAGAGTTTGGAGTCTGCTTGATTGATTGATTCTGTGGACAGGTGTCTTTTATACAGGTGACTAGTTAAGACAGGTGTCCTTAATGAGGGTGACTAATTGAGTAGAAGTGTCTAACCACTCTGTGGGAGCCAGAACTCTTAATGGTTGGTAGGGGTTCAAAAACCTATTTCACTTAATGAAATGCAAATCAGTTGCTATCTTTTATTGAAGGTTATTTTTTCGATTTTCCTTTTGATGTGCTATCTGCCACTGTTAAAATAAACCTACCATTGAAATGATACTGTTCTGAGACTTTTCATTTCTTTGTCATTGGACAAACTTACAAAATCAGTGAGGGGTCAAATAATTATTTCCTCCACTGTATATATTGTTTTCCAGGACAAATTGGGCTTTTAGTATGTGATAATTTTGTTTAGTAATTACCTTATTTTCTATGCATTTTAAAAAGAAAATAAGGGGAAAAAATAGAAAAAAAACACACTTTTTTTTCTCCATTTACATCTATTATAGCTTTACAATAATTGTGCTAACTATAAGTTAAACCCACAAATTGTATTTGCTTATCCATCCTGGTTATTACAACATTTAGATTATGTTCATAGTACAATGTATGGTGAAAACATTGCATTTGGAAATAAAGGTGTCTTGTGGTGGCTGGATGGTGTAATGGTTAAGGGCTCTGCCTCTGATGCAGGAGACCAGGGTTCGAATCTCGGCTCTGCCTGTTCAGTAAGCCAGCACCTATTCAGTAGGAGACCTTTGGCAAGTCTCCCTAACACTGCTACTGCCTATAGAGCGCGCCCTAGTGGCTGCAGCTCTGGCGCTTTGAGTCTGCCAGGAGAAAAGCGCGATATAAATGTTATTTGTCTTGTCTTTGTCTTATTACTGTTTTTCCTTTTTTGCTTTCTCATTGTACCCTATCGATGATTATAAGACCCTTTTTTTCAAAAATAATAGTAATATACCCTCATAGCATATATATTTAAAAAGCCAAGTTCCTAAAGAATATATGTTTTTTTTTATTTTACATTCTGTCACTTTGTTTTCATTTTACAAGTCTTTTATGCTGATACAGAATATACAAAAATGTAATTGCTGTTGATTCAGTTTGTGACTAAAAAGAATACACAAGACACAGGCTTCACCTCTAAAACCCTCTAAACTCTATTCTACTACTTATCATGGTTAAAATGTTACCACATATGTCTCTTGTAGTTTTGCTAATACTTTCCCTAGTTTGATCATAATTTTGAAATTATTTTTTTTATGTTTCATTGAGTTTGTTTCTACCTATTTTTTATGTGACGCGGATCCAATCTGTAAGACACACCAAAATGTATTCTACAGCTTGTCACAATTAAAATGATACCACATGTGCCTCATTTAGTAGTAAACTGTTGATGCACTCACCACAATTAAACTTTATTATTATTATTATTATTATTATTATTATTATTATTTATTGTATGTATAAAGCGCCAACATATTACGTAAATATATCCATCCATTTGTCTTCAAGTGGTTAAACATTTAATAAAAAAAGTTGCACATGTATTTATTTATTCTTATAGTAATGAGTGTATTGTAACTTCTTCATTTCTGTTTCTCTTTAGACACCATGGAGATATTTAAGGACCCTTTTACTTCCAGTAGTTCTGCTAGTATTTTGCATCATCTGTTCAATGGTAGGTAACAGCATTCTGAGAGGTCATATGGCATAGACTCACAAGTACTTTTGTATCAGTACTTGTGGTACATTAAGAAGGGCATAGTTCAACAAGTAGGGAAGTATGAGTTACAGGGAGCCATAACTCGATGGATGTGTGTCTTTTTCAACCCAAATAACTATGTAACATATGATGGGACATTGCCAATTTGTGAAAATGAAATATGAAATTAAAGGGACTCCGAGCAGTAACAAAAATCAAAATCTGAATTTGCCTGGGGCTTTCTCCACCCCACCATAGGTCGGGAGATCCCTCGGCGTCCATCTGGCTTCTCCCAGGCCCTGGTCAGAAATGGCTCCCCGGCAGCTCCTGGCGACACTGGGCCTGAGTGTCGGGCTCCTTCTTCCTGAAAGGTGGCGTCAGTTGTCACCATGCCGGCCGCCTCGCGTTATCAAGGCGGCCGGCGTGACAGGACTGCACATGCACGATTAAACCGCACATGGCCTTTCCTATCCACACACATCGTTGATCGTGCTCCTGAGCGGCTGTGCATGGCATCCATGTTAGGAAGTGTTCTGCATATACGTAGCGCACTGATGGTACATGCATCATAGCCATGGATGTCCGCAGAAAATTTTCCGGGGGGGCGGGGGGGGCAAAAAGGCGGGGAAGAAGTGGTGCTATGCGCGCTGCGCCAAAGAGTTCAGTGAAGTTGTGCGGCGTGCGCGCCAAATAGCATGAGGGTTACGTTGTGCGGCGCCGAAAAATGGATGTGGCCATGGACCAGAATGTGGGTGTGGCGACGGGTGGAGACAAATTGTCATGAACTTAGCAATGTGGGACATTAGATTAGGACAGTGGTGGCAAACCTTTTGGAGGCCTAGTGCCCAAACTGCAACCCAAAAGTCACTTTATGTATCGCAAAGTGGCAACAGCAATTTAAACTACATACAAACGTTTTAACTCATACATGAACATTATGGAAAATCCAAGTTGAAAATAAACTGTGAAGATAAACAATTTCATCCATCCTACGCCTGAAAAATGTATTCTTTTTTTTTAGAACCTCCCAGTTTTATTTTCGGTTTTAAAAAGCTAAAAAAGTAGGTTTAATGCTATTGTCTCATATGATGATGATTCAGCTTTTCCCATAGTCTCGCAGTTAGCAATCATGTGACCCCCCAACAAGACAAAATTTAGCAATCATGAGGCCCCCAACAAGACAAATTCAACAATCATGAGGCCCCCAACAAATCATGAAGCCCCCAACAAGACGCATTCAGCAATTGTGATGCCTCCAACAAGACAAATGTGTTGTCATGACGCCCCAAACAAATCATGAGGCCCCAAACAAGATAAATTCAGCAATCATGAAGCCCCCAATAAGACAAATTCAGCAATCATGAGGCCCCCAACAAATCATGAGGCCCCCAACAAGACACATTCAGCAATCCTGAGGCCCCCCAAAAATGATGAGGCCCCCCAACAAGACAAATTCAGCAATCATGAGGCCCCCAACAAGACAAATTCAGCAGTCACGAGGCGCATTAACCTCCTTAGCGGTAACCCCGTGTGTGACACGGGGTAAGCCGCCGGAGGGTGCCGCTCAGGCCCTGCTGGGCCGATTTGCTTAATTTTTTTTTTGCTGGACGCAGCTAGCACTTTGCTAGCTGCGCCAGCACCCCGATCGCCGCCGCCGCGCGCCCGATCGCCGCTATCCGGTGCGGCGCGCGGCCCCCCCCCCCCCCCAGACCCCGAGCGCTGCCTGGCCAATCAGTGCCAGGCAGCGCCGAGGGGTGGATCGGGTCTCCCAATGACGTCCCGACGTCGCTGACGTCGGTGACGTCATCCCGCCCCGTCGCCATGGCGACGGGGGAAGCCCTCCAGGAAATCCCGTTCTTTGAACGGGATTTCCTGATCGCCTATCGCCGGAGGCGATCGGCGGGGCTGGGGGGATGCCGCTGAGCAGCGGCTATCATGTAGCGAGCCCTCGGCTCGCTACATGATAAAAAAAAAAAAAAAAAAAAAAAAAAACTGTTGCGCTTCCCCCTGGCGGTATTTTTCATACCGCCAAGGGGGTTAATAGACAGCATTTCACATAAATAGGCAGAATGCCCCCTTAATATGGTAGACCCCTCTCACCTGGCTTCTCAATTCTCCTCTACTGGCTGCTGTGCCTGGCTGGCCTGGTAATACTGTTTTTGGCTGGATTGGGGATGACGTGTGGGCTGAAAGGCCTCGCGGTGATGCTGTGGCCGGGCTGGCGGTGATGCTGTGGCCAGGCTTGTGGTGATGCTGTGGCTGGGTTGGCTGGCGGTGATGCTGGGCTGTGCTTGGCTGGTTGAAGTAAATGCTGGCCTGACTAGTGGTGGTGCTATGGCCTTTTTGACAGTGATTCTGGGCTGGTTGGCTGGTGGTGATGCTGGGCTGGCTGGCCCGAATAGTTTAGATAGTGACAGGTGCCCCCTAGTTTAGGTAACGCCAGGAGCCCCTCAGTTTAGGTAGTAACAGGCGCCCCCCAGGTTAGGAAGTGACAGGGACCCCCCCAGTAAAGTAGTGACAGGGACCCCAAGTAAGGTAGTGACAGGGGACCCCCAGATTAGGAAGTGACAGGGACCCACAGGTTAGGTAGCGACAGGTGCCCCCAGTTTAGATAGTGACAGGGACCCCCCGGTTAGGAAGTGACAGGTACCCCCCAGGTTAGGAAGTGACAGGGACCCCAGTTAGGTAGTGACAGGCACCCCCCAGGTTAGAAAGTGACAGGTGCCCCCCAGGTTAGGTAGTGACAGGGACCCTCAGTTAGGTGTCACTACCCCCCAGATTAGGTAGTGACAGGCACCCCCCAGATTAGGTAGTGACAGGGACCCCAAGTCCAGTTAGGTAGTGACAGGGAAGCCCAGGTTAGGAAGTGACAGGCGCCCCAAAGTTAGGAAGTGACAGGGATCCCCGTTTAGGTAGTGAGTGACAGGGACCCCAAGTATGTGCCATATGTGCGGACGCCCATGATCATAGCTGCAACCCGGTCAGAGCTTTTAAAGAGGGACTACAGCAGCACTAAGAAGAGGAAGAAGATGTGGAGCTGGAAAAAAGCTCCAGGTATGACTAATTCTTCTTTGTTTGTTTGTGCGTGTGGTTCAGCTGTTCTTAAAGAGCTACACAAAGAATTCAGTCTTTAAGGTAGCCATACATCAGGCAACTTTACAGCCAATCGACCATCCGATTAAATTATTATAATAGAATCGGATGAAAATTGGTGCCGACAAGTGCATGACCAACCGACAATGCAACCAATTTCGGGACAAAATTGGTCACATAAGTCAATTGCACATGCTGCAAGAAGATCGGGGCCGATCGCCCCGATCGGGTGCGCGGAGGTAACGGCGTGCAATTTCGGGATGATCGACGAACGCGACAAAACCCCCAGTGCTGTCCACCCGGTGCCCAGTGCAAGTGATACATTACCTCCCCGTGGCCTCCGCTTGTCCTATGCTGCCTCCGGGATCCCGCTGTTCTGCATACACGTGTGCTCCACGTGGTTGCCCAGACGTCACACATGTGGCCACATTACTAGGCAACCACATGGCACGCGTGTATGGAGAATGGAGGACAAGCGGAGAGGTAATGTATCACACTTGCACTGGGAACAGGGGGAACATTTAACATTAGGGGGTACATGCACTATCTGTCCCAGGAGAGGACGTCAGGATGTGTGCTCCTAATCCCTAGATAGCTTTGATGCAATGAATGTTTGCATGTCTGCATGCATGTTACAGGGCCAGAGTTAGGACACCTACGTTTACCTGGGTACTTCTGTGCAGTGTAGTTGACTAAGCAAGAGAATGCATTCCTTTGTGAAATAAGACATTGGCTTTAACTTAGTTGTAGGGATAACCGTGGTGCCTGGATGAATGAATCTGTAAATCCATTTGTCTGAACATTTGCATGTGAGTGTGCAAAGGGTTAATGTTTTTTTTTTTTTTGCTATTTTTTGACCACACCTCTTTTAGCACCTCTCTTTCCTTAATTACTTATTTAAATGTCCTAAGTAGAGGCGATGTGCCTGGATTTATGTATTGTTGTTTTGTTTTTGTTTTTTTATCTTTTTTTCATTAATGTCAATGACTAAAATCTGATTGGCTGTTGTTGCCCGCCCCTTTGTTCACTAATTGTGAACCGCAGTCACCCAGTGACTAACACTCCAAAGTTTGTGCATGCTGGCATTTAACATATAAAAATGGCAGCATTTTTATTTTTTTTTATTGAAAATCAATGTATGAAATTTTATTGGTTGTTGGTTGCTTCGCCAAATTTTTCTAAACTTGAAGTGGAAACACTCAGTGACCTTATTTGTGATATTTGAGGTCCCTGATATCAATAATGTGAGAATGGCAGCCTTTTTAATTGGCAGCAGTTTAAAATTTTCCCATTTAAACAAATGGCTGTCGAAGACTCCGCCCACTTTTAAAGAAATTTTAACCGCAGCCACCCAGTGACGCATGGTGCCAAGTTTGGGGAGTCTGGCTTTAATCCTGGGAGAATTACAGCTGTTGACAGTTTCTGATTGAAGTCAATAGGGAAAATCTGATTGGTTGTTTGTAGCTCTACCCACTTTTTGGGTCCCCAAAATGTGACACCCCATGAATAAGTAACTCAAGTTTGGGGAGTGTAACTTCAGTCAGAGTTGGACTTCCAAAGGGTGAACACTGGTCTCTGGAGCTCTGCTCCCAAGGACTTCTCTGTGTGTGCCTGACCGACCAGCAGTGCAGGGGGAGAAGAGTCTGGACTTTAAAGCCTTGCTTGGGTCTTTGCCTGCAGAGGCTTATCTTGCAGGCCGGCTACCCCAGAATGGAGCAGCCGGCTCCAAAACCCCCCGAACCTGTTTGCTTGGGAGGGGAAGGCACTTCAACTGTTATGGACGCTGTGACATGGGTGCAAGCAGTAAATGAGTGCTGGAGTGTCTCTCAAGGTGGAAGATGGTTCCCCTTTGTCAACAGGTCAGCAAGCAATTGCACCTCAACAAGTAATAAATGCTGAATTAAAATCTGCTGGTTCTGATAATGTTAAAGGACTTCCGAGGCCAAAATTAATAAAAGCACACTATACCTTTTTTTTGCAGAATCCACGGAGGACGTCCTGCCCGTCCTCCGCTCTGTTCCGCCATCAATGCACGTCTTATTGTTCCCCTACGGCTCGGCCCGACCCCACCGAACGGGTCGCATGGATGCCACCTCTAATATGGCCGCCGCCTTGCTCCGCGGCCGCGCAGTACGCTTTGTCGCTAGCGCGACTGCGCAGCCTATTGCCCGCCTCCCACCGCGTACTAGGTCCCGGCATGCTCCCCAAGCGTACATCGGGCGGGCGCACACAGGCTGCGCAGTCGCGCTAGCGACAAAGCGTACTGCGCAGCCGCGGAGCAAGGCGGCGGCCATATTAGAGGTGGCATCCATGCGACCCGTTCGGTGGGGTCGGGCCGAGCCGTAGGGGAACAATAAGACGTGCATTGATGGCGGAACAGAGCGGAGGACGGGCAGGACGTCCTCCGTGGATTCTGCAAAAAAAAAAGGTATAGTGTGATTTTATTAATTTTGGCCTCGGAAGTCCTTTAAAGACATTAAAACAAATGATGAATTGGATAACATGAAGTGTACAAGTAATATCACGTTACCTGGTGATATTAAGTTTGATGTGGTGGCGATGATGCAGGAATGTGTGCAAAGTCATGCTGAAGGGCCAGATTATACGGAGGAATCGGTGGTGGAGTTTATTCAAACTGGGGAAAGTAAAATGGTGGTAGTTCAACATTTTCAGAGTGTTGAAAAGCAGAAGGCTGAGATACCTGAGGAGAGCAGCGAGATGCTGTAGGAGGAACCTGTGGCTGCTGCTGACGTTCTGCTGAATGCCAGTGATAATATGGTTGGAAGGAGTGCGGAGGAGAAAGACATTGAGTCCACTTCCTGGTTCTCGACTTCCGGTGATGTCAGAGTGGAGTTCAATGTTCCAAGCGGAAAATTGTCCGCAAAACTATCTAAGGGGGAAAGAAAAGCTGCCAAGAAAGCTTGACGTCGTGGTCAGGCAAGCTTAATGGAGGAATCCAGGAGAGAAGCACATCCTGATACTGGTGTGGTCACAAGGGCAGCGCTAAACACTTGCCGGCATTGGCCGGTGAAACCAGAAGTGTCGGTGACGTAATTTCTGGTAAGTCGGAACATCGCAAAAATGACAGCAGTGATAGCAAGGAAGAGTCAGTGGCACAGCTCAAGGAAGAGGAGAGTACTCCAGGTCTTAAACAGGGTAAGAAAGTAGTGCCTGCTTTACCTGACACTAACTTGCCCAGAGTGGCAAAAAATGCTCATCAGGTACCAGCTATGGCTCAGAATGAAAATACAAAGAGTCAGCCAGAGGAAGATTCTGAACTTCCTGACCAGATGGGTGGGGGTGTGAAAAATGAAAGTAACATTTAGGAAAATTAAATATGTGAAACTATTTGTGGGGATAGAATTGTAAAACCAACCTGTACGGGTAAAGATATAATTTTGAATGTTGCAGATAAAGGTTGTGTGGGGTCTACATGAAAAGGGCGCCGGTAAAAAAGGGCGCCTGGTGGAGCCCATATATATACCAACTTCAGCTACAAAAAAGGTGCCTGGTGTAGCCCATAAAAACTTCGGCTACAAAAAAGGCGCCTGGTGTAGCCCATATAAACTTCGGCTACAAAAAAGACGCTTGGTGTAGCCCATATAAACACTTCGGCTACAAAAAAAAAGGTGCCTGGTGTAGCCCATATAAAAACTTCGGCTACAAAAAAACTCCAGGATGTGTTAATTACTATTCCCCCTCCAGGCCGCCATGGATAGTGGGGGAATGAAATAATTCGGCTTCCAGCGCTTGTAGCCCATATACAAACTTCAGCTAGAAAAAAACTCCGGGATGTGTTAATTACTATTCCCCCTCCAGGCCGCCATGGATAGTGGGGGAATGAAATAATTCGGCTTACAGTGCTTGTAGCCCATATAAAAACTTTGGCTACAAAAAAAAAAGTCAATAATATGGGCTACAGAGGGGCACCTTACTGTAGCCAAAAAAAATATGGGCTACAAAGGGGAGCCCGCTTGTAGCCGAAAACCTTGTAGCCGAAAAAATATGGGCTACAAAGGGGAGCCCGCTTGTAGCCTATATCAAAACTCGGGCGCCCTTTTCTACACCTTGTAGCCCATATTTCCAGAAATAACATTGATGTCTATGGCGGTGCCCTTTTCATACAGGCAGCTCGGGCGCCCTTTTCAACCGATCCCGTTGTGTGGACAATGCTAACAGTGATATTATGCAGGGAATGTGCCAAGATAGTTTATTGCAAGAGCAGAGTTTGTCTACTAGCAATAATAATGATTATGGTAGTGAAAACATTACAGAAACATTTAAATTGTTTCAACTAATGAGAAAATGATAATACCTTCTAAACAGGAGGGGTGGAGGAGTTGGTTGCCATTAATGTGCCTTGCAGTGTATCTAATGGACTGGTGCAAAAAGGGTCTGTAGAGATGGAGAATGTGGAGGAGGTGGTTCTGGCGTTGGGTGCGTTGGCAGACATTGATGAAGTGTTGGGTGACTTCTATTCTTAAAACAAGAAAATATGTAATTACTGAATGTAAATTAGTTATTTTTGATGTTAAGACAGGTGATGAATGAGAGTCTGGTTCTTTAAAGTTCAATTCTAACCTAAGTAATATTGAGACAGTTGGTTTAGGCGTGGATAACTGTTTGCAAGCTGAATTTATGGTTGGAAGCAATAGATTCAGATTTTTTGCAGATTTCTTATATAAATTTTACATTGCTGGTGATGAAATCTTTAGAGATAGGATTGTAGGTGTTGGTGGAAGTCACCCAACACTTTGTCCGCGGTCGGCTCCTGCACCCCTGGCACCAGTTGCAGTTACTCCTAAGGAGAAAATGGTTCAATGTAATGTACCAAATCCAATTTGGGCTGTTGATCGTGGGAGTAGTACCTCATCTACAGTAGATGTCAAATCGAAAACACCTGGTCCCAGACCTGGTGTGTCTTATGCTCAGGCGGCAAGAGGCCAATCAGCAAGAAGTCATAAATGGGAAGAGAGTACCTGCTCCTCTGGAGTCTAGCACTGATACACCCACGCTCGGGAGGAGGGATGCTGTACGTTTAAAGTGGGTTGGTGAAGGCACCATTCCTAATAAAAAAAGATTTTGTTGGTCTCCTCCTGGGCTTGGGTGTTAAAGCCCAAGATATCTTTGCTATTTTGGCTCCAGGAGATCTCCCCCCCCCCCCCCCCGAGTTACTATGATGTGAGCCTTGTAACAGCTGGTGGACTAGATTTTTTTCTTGAAGAGAGACAAAAAGTTAGCGACACGACCTGGAATTTCTTTGTCTTTTTTTCTTCAGGTATTCCTCCCTATACCCCTTCTCAACCTACTCCCCAATCTTAAATTCCCCCTGACCTCTTCCCTCAACCCCATTCTACACTGTCTTCTCAGTCCTCACAACTTCCTTCTTCTTCTAAGGTAGAATCCTCTGGAGTTCCTTCAAGAATCCGAGGGGGTGGTAAACCATCCTTGGAGGAAAAGGGATCTTCAGAAGGTAAATGGGAAAGCATGAAGAAAAAAACAAAAACAAACAATGTGTCTAGAGAGAAAAGAGCAAAGGAGAAATTGGAGGAGACCGGCCTAAAGAGGCAAGATATTATCCTTTCCTATAGGTATAGTGCCTTAGAGGAAGAAGACTCCCCAGTTAAAGAGATGGAGGTTTCGACACCTGGTCAGGGGAATGCCTCTTAGTTTTTTTTTTTTGTTTTTTTTTTTTGGGGGGGGGGGGGGGGTTCCATACACTGTCAATGTTTGTGTTCCTTCTTTTTATTCTTTTCTTTGTGTACAGTTAACTGAAGGAAAAACTTCAAATATTCTGATGGCTGTTCCCCCTCCACTTAAATTGGCAACAATCAATGTTGCTAGTATAAAAACAACCAAAGCTTGTGAATTGGCCTTTGATTATCTCAGTCATTTTGATGCTGATGTATTATTTTTGCTGGAGATCAGACTCACTTCTTTGGCTGGTATCCATCTAGCCAAACGGGATTGGAGACCTGGTCCAAGTTACTGGTCTCTTGCAGCCGAGCCTGGTAGTGGGGTGGAGGTTCTCTTTAGAACCGGTATGGTAACGTGCTGGCGAATAGTTGAAGTTGAGATGGGAAGGTGTCTGGTCTTGGATGTCATTCTAAAAGGACAAAACCTCAGGCTGAATAACATCTACGGTCTGCACTCTATCTGGAGGAGGAAGAATTTCTTTAGACTGATCAAGCCTTTCCTTTTTACTACTCAGTCTGTAGTCTTCGGTGGTGATTTTAACACAGCGGTTAGGCTTATGGACAGGGCAGGTACCGGCACTTGACTAAGTAGAGATAGTAATTTCTTAGTTAGTGTAGTTAATGATGCTGGTTTGGTAGATGTGCACATTCAACACTCTCCAAATCTCATGGGGTTCACTTTTTATAGTGGTAGTCATAGGAGTAGAATAGATAGTTGTTGTTTTTTTTTTTTTGTTAAGGAGGGTTCTGTCACTTCAACCCCTCGGTTGTAGGCGGTAGAATTCTCTGATCACTGTATTCTGTTGGTGGATTTGAATGTCTCTGATGCTCCTCTCAGGGGTAAGGGAATTTGAAGACTAAATTCAGTGCTACTGTTGGAAGAAACAATAAAACAATCTGTTGAGGAGTTTTTTAACCTCCCTAGCGTTCTGATTATGATTTTTTAAACCTATTTTTTTTTAATCATGCAGCTAGCCTAGCACTAGCTACATGATACCCCCCTCCCTGCCGAACCCCACCCACACTTCCGATCGCCGCTGGCAATCATGCCCGTCAGGAAATCCCGTTCTGAAGGGGAATTCCTTCAGGGTTTCCCCGTCGCCACGGCGACGAACGGAGTGACTTCATCGACGTCGTGACGTCATAGTTAGTCCCGATCCATCCCTCAGCGCTGCCTGGCACTGATTGGCCAGGCTGCGCACGGGGTCTGGGGGGGGGGGGCCTTGGTACGCGTCGGGTAGTGGCACATCGGTGGGTAGCGGCGGCGATCGAACCAAACACGCAGCTAGCAAAGTGCTAGCTGCGTGTTTGAAAAATTTTTTTTAGCAAAATCGCCCCACCAGGGCTTGAGTGGTGCCCTTTAGCGTCTCTGGACGAGCTCAGCTCGTCCAGAACGCTACAGAGATTAAGACACGGGTTACCTTCCCAGACCGCTTTAGCAACAAGTCTGAGTGGTGGGAAGTGGTCAAAAAACGTGTGGTTGGACTTTTCAAGAGCCTAGCAAGGAAGAAACAGATTAGTAGATACGTTGCTTACCAGCGACTGAGAAGGAGCCTTGAAATCCTTGTTTTGGAAGGTGGAAGTCAGGGGGAGATTTCTGAGGTCAAATCTCAACTTAAGCAGCAGCAATATGGTTTCTTTGGTTCTGGAGAGGGATTATGGGAAATACTACTCACCTGATCCTTACCAGAATTGCAAACAAAGTGCAGCACTTAAAATGGTCCGTGGTTTCAGAGATGCTTCAGGGTCTGTGGCAAAGTCCAGGTCACAGATCTTGACCATTGCTGGAAGTTTTTATGCTGATCTGCTCAGGAAGAGGCCACTTGACCAAACAGGAATGGAAAGCTTCTTGGCCTCCATACCAGGTCTGGAAGATGTAGATATTTCTGATACAGATTTGACAGGAGATCTTACTGCTGAAGAAGTAGCAAATGCTGTTGATAGCATTTCGTCCAAAAAGACCGCTGGCTCGGATGGTTTGACGGCTGAATTTTATAAGGCTTTTAAATCATTCCTAGAACCACAATTGGCAGATGTGTTCTTGCTGAAGGGGAGTTATCACTTTCCATGAGACAGTCAGCGGTAATTCTATTCTCAAAAAGTAGAGATCCAGTGATGATTGAGAATTGACATCCCATCAGCCTTCTCAATATCGACAGAAAAATTCTGGCTACGATTTTGTTCTGGTGTTTATCCCAGGTAACGTGTACTTTCTCGCCACCAGCACTGCTCTGTTCAGGGTAAAGGCACATTCTCACCAGCATTAGCTGATCGGGAGGTCCAGGGCTGAAGGTTGGGGAAAGTATATACTGGTGCTGGATCAGTCGAAAGCTTTTGATCAAGTTGATCATGAGTACTTGTGGCGGTTACTCAGTGTCTATGGTCTACAAGGTGGCTTAGTTAATTGGCTCTGTGTGTTATACAAAGGGGCTGAGAGTTTCATGCTTGTTAATAGTTGGGTTGGTTAACCTTTTCAGGTGAGCTCGGGGGTCCGTCAGGGTTGTCCCTTGAGCTCATTGTTGTATGTGTTTGCGATTGCCCCCTTTGTGAGAAGGTTAGATGGCAGTTCACTCAATGGAGTTCCGGTGGGCATCCCTGGTGTCTCATCCTTGAAAGGGGTGGCCTATGCTGACGATGGTACTGTTGCAGTCTCTGATCCACTACCTCTGCCAGAAGAGGCAGAGGTGGTGGTTGCAGAGATTACAAGGTACTCGTTGGCATCCAATTCCAAAATTAACCATGATAAGTGTGACATTTTCTGAATGGGAAATGATAGAGAGAACTTTGTACTTCCCGACTCCTTTCCTGTGCCCCAGGAGAAAATTAAAATCCTTGGCATCACATTTGGCCCAGGCGATTACGGCCTGCAAATTTGGGTATGTAGACTGGAAGATGTCAACACGAAGGTGATTCGTTGGAATGGTTGGAATTTAACCCTGAGGGAAAGGATAGACTTAATCAAAACGTATCTTATTCCAGCAATTATTATTATTATTATTATTATTATTATTATTATTATTATTATTATTATTATTTATATAGCGCCGACATATTACGCAGCGCTGTACAGTGTGTATATATATATATATATTGTCTTGTCACTGTTATATGTCACTTATGTTGCGATCTTGCCAGAATCTTTGTATACGAATATCTACTCTCTGTTCTTTCAGATGCTATGGATGAAATAAATTGAACCCTGTATGCAGAAATATCAATTACGAAACCAGGCAGGAGGGTGGCCTAGGGATGGTCAACCCAGTTGTTTTCTTTTCTGTGATTTTAATTAAGTACAATATTGGTAATATGCTTTCAGAGAACCCGCCTTATACGCATCTGGTTTAAACCTTTTCTCACAAGATGTTAGAGCGGTGGCTCAGTGAATAGTCTGAGGGCACATAATGGCTATCTTTCGGCTTACCTTGCTCCTTGTTTGAAGAAACTAAGGCAGTGGGGATTGAATGTGGAGGATATCAGATCGGTTGAAAGGCGAGTCCTCATGGACCGGGTGATTGATTCTTATTTTCATGACTCATTGTCCGTAAGAAATTGCCCAAGCAAAATGTTGGAGGAGGGATTGCGTTTGATTAACTCGCCGCGTATTCCTAACAAATTACGGGACACTGCTTGGCTTTCTTTCCATGGTAAACTCTGTTAGCGGAAACATGAAGTTCATTAGAGTGGCAGACAGTGTGTGTCCTTGTGAGGAGTGTAGTGGTGTTGAGGAGACCAGGGGCATAACTAGACATCACTGGGCCCCCCTGCGAAACTTTGGATGGGGCCCCCCCACCACCACCTCCCTCGCTTTCTGCACAGGAAAACTGAGGACCAATGTGTTTTCCCCATGCAGATAAAAACACTTAAGGTGGCCACACACGATACAATAAAATGATCCGATTTTACAGCAATTCGATAAAAACGATCGGATCTCCCGAAAAAATCGAAAGCTTTTTTTTTTTTTTTTAATTCGACTGAAAAATCCGATTGGATTTCCAGTTTTTATCGATCCGGAATGCCAGATATTTGTCTTCAATCTTTCTAAAGATTGTATGGTTTGTGTTAGTGTTAGGAATGGTGGAATTACCTCAGCGGCGGAAAGCGACGCGACCACCACTTCCGCGTCTGACGTCGTGGCGGCTGTTGCCGCATCATCACAGCCGTCCCTCATGGCCTATGGCAGAACAGGTCTCTCTGCTGCGCATCAGTTCAGGTCGGCACGCTCGTGCACGGAGCGGCAGGACCTTTATGGGCTTAGGAGACGAGTCAGCTGACCGGCTGGTCAGCTGACATCTGGCTGCTGTTTCTCTTTGCTGATTGGTGGAAGTATTCTGGGCGGGACACTTGGAATTGCCTGTCTGCATTTAAGCTTGGAGATGTCAGTAGCTCATTGTCTGTTGTTGCTGAAACTTCGCAGTGAAAGCTCTCAGACCTTAGTCAGATCCGTGTGCTTGAACCGGCAGGACCCCGGGGATTCACACTTAGCTTAGGATTATTATTATTATTGTTATTAGAATATTACTGTGTATGATCTTTGCCTGTACCTCCGACTACTCTCTGCCTTATGATTCTGTACCTCTGCCAATCTGGTCTGTTGCAGACTTCTGCCTGAACACTCACTCTGATTTAGCCTTACGATTCTGTACCTCGGCCTGACCAATCTGTTACCGACATTGCCTGTACGATCACTCTGTTACTAGTGATAGCCCCTGTCACTAAAGGGCTATCACTCTCTAGTGCTCTTGTATATTACTGTGCACCCAATCACGTGTGATCACACTTTGAATAAAATACTGACTATTGTGCTAATAGAGCTCGTTCTGATCATCAGATACATCACTGATCGTTAGTTAGATTGTCAATTTATTAATACACACACCCTAGCAATTTCCTCAGTTTCCAATCATTTTTATCATAATTGGATAAAAATTGAACATACGTGTGTGGTACATTGGTCATATTTTTGAAATGTTACAATCAGTCAGAAAAACTGATTGCAATTCTTAAATTGCACAGATATTCAAAAAAATTGTTTGGTGTGTGGCAACCTTTAGGAATCATCAGGCAATCTATGCTACCCCCAGATCTACTTACCCGGGGCTTCCTCCAGCCCCTTGCAGCCAAGTCCCTTGTCGCAGCTCTGCTCCCAGTACATACATACACACACAGCCGTATTATTTTACTACATAAGAGCACATGCTATGTGGAGGAACAATAATGAACATAAGATATAGTATTCACTGTAACTTTGGAAAAACATTCAGAATGTCACTGATTGATACTGTTATTAGGGGATCTCGGACTCCTTATGAGACAACAAGCTCTCAAGGAGGCAGCTACAGTCAGACATCAATCTTACCCACTCTCTGCTGTGTTGTGAAGGTAATGAGATACCATAACCATAAGGTCATTAGCCTGTGTGTGATAAGAATCTAGGAATCTCTTCAGAGTGATTACAGAAACCACAGTCTACAACTTTTTTTCAAAATGTGACTCCTTTGTTTGTAACCTTGTACATGAAGTCATCAGAACTTTGCAACAGTGAGAGACAAATTGTGTTTTTTTTACGAACCCTAGGGAGCAGGGGCAGTGTACAAATTCCAAAGTGTGTATGATTCCTTATCTGTGTGGTGGACACATGCAGTCAATATAACAATGGTGCGAGAGCAGAATACGTTTTTTCTCTCCATGCCCTTTGCTGCCAGTCTCTCAAAATTTTCCCCCCTTGGGCCCCCCTGCGGAGGAATCCCTTGCAGGGTCTATTGTTACGCCCCTGGAGGAGACCATGGATCACTTTCTGATTTTTTTCAGTTTTGCGTCCATCACTAATTACAAGCCCTAGGTAAAGGCTAAAGGTAATTTATTTAAAAAAAAAAAAAATTAAACATGTTTTTATTTTTTTAGTTAATGGGCAGGGTCGGGAGTCAATCAGTTTTTATTTAGTGTATTGTTTTTTTTTTTTTCCCCATTTCTACTTTAATTTTACTTTTTGGCCACTAGGTGGCGTTAAGCACTCTCCTGGAAGATACCAGGGAGTATGAGATCATTTTTTTTTTTTTTTTGTACATTTCGGGTCATGAATCAAATACCTCCTGATTGGAGGCATTTGATTCATTTGCAGGGAATTGTTTGCCTCGGGGGAACACTCTTCAGCAAGCAATCAAACAATCAAACAATCAATCCCCAGATTGCCTTTGAGTGGCGATTTTTGGAAAAATATATCCATCCAGATTGGCTTAAGTGGTTAAAGGATGCCCAAGGTGACGTGACATAATGAGATAGACGTGTATGTACAGTACCTATCACACAAATAACTATGCAGTGTTTTTTTTTTTTTTCTTACTCTACAGTGTGACCCTCACTGATAAAAAAAATTACAACTATAAAACAATTACCTAGCAGAAAATGGCTTCTGAGAGCAGGAAAGAGATAAAAAGGGTCAGTAGTTCATATATGCTCTGACATACTTCAATGAATGTGTTATTGTGCAAAAACAATAAAACAGTAAACACTTAAAAAGTAGATTTAAATATAAAATAAAACTGTGGAATATCTTAAAAAGTCATTCTTAGGAGAAGGAGGATAGATCTAATTGTTTATTTCATTAGTTTATTTTCACCTCGGGTGTCCTTTAACGGCTGCCTCACCCGAGTGTCATCTATCATGTGTATCAAGCATTAAGGCTAGAAATTAGTGGGTGTAGAGTTACTGTAGCTTGTTAGAAAGTAATAATCTATGGCTAGACTTTAGAGCAGGCTTTCTCAACCAGGGTTCCCTGGAACCCCAGGGTTCCTTGAGTACTCTACAGGAGTTCCTTGGCATTTTCCCCCATCGTGGGGGGGGGGGGGGGGGAGTATAATACAGCACATTATAATAGGGGGTATTTTAAAAAGAACTAAATTAGGGGTCAGAATAATAATGAGTACACAAAAAGGGGGGTTCACCTGGCACCCAGCAAACAGGGGTGAGGTAATCCACTGCACCTTTAGTTCAGCACTTACCACATACTCCGTCTTGACAGCACTGGTGGCTTAAAGGGAAGGTTCAGGGAAACGTTTAAAAAAATAAAAATCCATATCCACTTACCTGGGGCTTCCTCCAGCCCGTGGCAGGCAGGAGGTGCCCTCGCCGCCGCTCCAGAGGCTTCCGGTCGTCTTCGGTGGCCGACCCGACCTGGCCAGGCCGGCTGCCAGGTCGGGCTCTTCTGCGCTTCAAGGACGGGCTCTTCTGCGTCCCACGCGGGCGCACTGACGTCATCGGACGTCCTCCGGGCTTTACTGCGCAGGCGCAGAACTACTGCAGAAGAGCCCGTCCTTGGAGCGCAGAAGAGCCCGACCTGGCAGCCGGCCTGGCCAGGTCGGGTCGGCCACCGAAGACGACCGGAAGCCTCTGGAGCGGCGGCGAGGGCACCTCCTGCCTGCCACGGGCTGGAGGAAGCCCCAGGTAAGTGGATATGGATTTTTATTTTTTTAAACGTTTCCCTGAACCTTCCCTTTAAGGGTTCAGCATAAAGCGTGCAATCAGTGATTGGCAGGAAACACACTGACATTTATTGGTACCAAAAGATAGTCTGTGCACCACTTCTATGGTTGCTTTATTCACGATATTAGCTACAGACAGATGTAGACATGTCCAAAATGTGACAATACAATAAGATAAGCCAAACATTAGTCTGGAGTTCATGCTGGGACGAATGAGGAAGGGTGACCAGGGGGTGATGGGTCGGCACGAACAGCCGTTTCGCGCCGGTGCAGCGCTTGCTCACATCCGTATGTCTAGGGCAATAGCGGCGCGTGACACCCCACCCATCGTGCACGCCATTGGTCCAGAAGGCTAGAGTGGCAGAGGTTACAGGTAAAGGGGCGAAGGATCACCGCACAGCGGCGAAGAAGTGAAGTAAAGTTGCTTATGGGGATCCCAATAAACATGATTGTGAAAACTGTGCATAAACATTCATAACATTAAATAACTTGATTAGTGGAAAGTGCAATATATGCAAATATTGATGTAAATACACACCGTGAAGTATAATCAAAATATAGCAACCACGTCTGTGCATCTTGCAGGGGGTAGCCAATAGCCATAGCAACGTATCAACTATCTCCTGTCTAGTGCATAAAATCATTTTGTTTTATTTAAACACATATTTTTAAAAACCCGTTACTCGTAAAAACCTCTTGGAAGGCTGGGGGACATCGGAAAGGTGTAACGGTGTATTTACCTTATAATTGGTATGCTGTGCCAATCTTGCACGATTGGCCTGAGCAATCTGACCACAGAAACTCCTACTGCACACGGAGTAAATAGGACATATAATCAGCGGTACCATATGAACCGCTGACTAAGGAGTGAAGGGGATAGGACACAGGGAGATTTTCTAAAACATACAATGCTGAAGAATCCAAGATGGCGGCCGCGATTTCGATCGCGAAAATAGCTAAGGCGTAGGGTAGCGGTTTATATATCATTGGAAAGAGGAGAGAGCTTCAAAATGGTAGGCGTCTTTCCATAGTTACTGCACTGCTCGAAGTCCCTTTAAATGCTTGCTGACATTACTAAATGCTTCTAGGTGTATCTCTATGTTTATGTATCCCATGTTTGTTTCTTACGTTGTACAATGCTACGGAATATGTTGCTGCTTTATAAACCAATAATATTAATAATAAATAGTAATAAAGATTGTTTTCTAGATTCTTGATTCCAAATGGTTACTGTGATGGTGTGGATCAGTTAACTGAATAGTGATTTGAAAGTCCTTACTTTTTAATAGATTTTGTGCTGGATCTGATGTTTTATTTAGAACTGTGATCTATTAAATATATAACAGTGACCATTAGCCTTTAGAATGCCTGCAATAAACATGGTAGTCAGAGTAGATGAAGGGGTGTGGATAAACCCCTGGGTGCAATCAAGCCACCCTCGATTGGTGCTCAGGCTGCTCCCAATAGGATCCACTGTAAGAAAGAAGGAAGAGAGAGGGGCGCTCTGAGATTCCTGTACCAATGAGTACAAAACCCTGCCAGGATAGATAGCATCTATAGCATACAATTGGTTTCTCTTGCCCTTATATGTGTAGCCTTAAGGCTTTCTCCCCCTCTATACCGGTATATACGATACCTTATGTCCACCCACGCAATGCATATTGGCCAATCTCAAATGATGTATAACTGTTTAGATCCTATAAAAGCAATGTGATTAGGATGCATTTTTCTTAATTGACTTCATAAAACGGAGGGCGAACCTCCGTGAAACGCGTTGTGTACCTTTTAAAATACATTTCTATCTTCCTATACACCCTCCCGTGTATTTCCCATTATACCGCTGCAACTCTCATAGCATTTTAATACAAACAGGAACTGCTGTTACGTCCAGGTGCCGCCCGTTTGCTGTATCCACCAAGCGGCGATCAGGCATCCTGGTTCCTATGACGACACGTAGACGCAGATGACGCTGTCATCGTGACGCCGGCTACCACACGTGACTATTAGCGGGATCTCGGAGAGCTCGATACACGGCTCACTCAAGAGAAACGCAGGCGTTCTTTGGCTGGGCACTTACCGATAGCCACATTTTAACCAGGTGAGACCTGCCCTGGCAGGGTTTTATACTTGTTGGTACAGGAATCTCAGAGCGCCCCTCTCTCTTCCTTCTGCAATAAACATGCACATTCCGATTTTCCCTGGATGCTATCAAAAGAAAAACGCTGAAGAAACGCAGCATGCAGTACCGATTTAAAAATTGGAATTGCATGTGAAAATCGATTAAAAATTTAAATCAGAATCGGAATCGCATGTAGTGTGCAAGAGGCCTGGTTAAAAAAATAAAAGTAAACAGGTAATAGTAAAATGTTTATTTTTCAGCATTTCGCAACTGACCTAGGCATAGCTATACAACATCACATGGAGTTTTTATTACTGGACATAGTTTGTGAGATCATGATATTTTTAAATAAAATCTACTAGAAATATTTTGCCCCATAAATGTATATGTGTGTATCTTGGTAAAATATAAACTATTACCAAATTGAGTAGAGCACAGGAAGTAGAGACTAAGAGGGCTGTTGCATACATGTAAGAAAGGCTCCCAGTAAAAAAGACGCTGGATATAGCCGCTATTAGAATGTCCTTAACATTACCAATGATCTACTGGTTATAGCCGCTATTAGAATATTAGTCAAATTACTGATTTTCTACTAGTTATAGCCACTATGCAATATTGGTCTGTTTACCAATATTCAACTAGTTGTCTTAACCAGTATTTTACTATGATCTAACCCAACCCTACCCTCACACAGAACCCTCATTTCATCGATGCCTAATGCTGGGCATGCACAGTGCAACTCTGCATCGGAATCGAGCCGCTGGCTCGATACCGGTGCGTCCCCGCTCGTCCGCGCGGGCGCGTAGATCGATTCCTTATCAGTGCTTCGTTTCTGTTCCATTGTCCGCCTGCGGGGATCGAGAGCGGAATCGATCCACCGCGGGGATCGAGCGCGGAATCGGACAGGTTGGATATTATCAATCGAGCCATCAGCGGCTTGATTGATAAGAACTATCTAGCTATGTATGCCCAGCATAAGCCTAACACTTCCCACCTCCATGGTGGTGTCTAAACTCAAATCCCCTCCCTCACCCTTAACTCCCTATTGTGGTGCTTAACCTCCCCTATACTTCAGTTTCATTATGAATACAGTTTCTTGTAGCCACAATATAGTAGTTCATATCCAATAGTCAACTTCAAATTCAATGTAGTAGTAGCCGCAATTATAAACTTTTTTTTTTTTTTTTTTTAGTAGTTCATGTTTATGTCCTTGTAAATTTCATTATAAATAGTTTCTTGTAGCCACAATATAGTAGTTTATATTCAATAGTTATGGACAGCAAAAGTTTAGCCGCACACAGAAACAGGAAGCAAATGGCTAAAAATAGTGAGCAATCGCTATAACCATTAAGCTGGCCACTTTTATTACTGGTGCTAGCCACTAATCGTGGCAATTAACATCAGGCAGCACCCCCTTTTTTTTTTTTTTTTTTTTTTTTTTTACTAGGGCACTTTTTAATTGATTCAATGCTGATTACTATGTGTACTACTTTGCCTGTAGTAGATACAGCTCTCCTCATCTTCTTTCCCTACGTTGCTTCACTTTTGTTGACCCCTCTATATGCCTACACTTGTAAATCATTTTTTTGTCTAGCCCCATCCCATTTGCTGTCTCTTGTGAGAAATACCAATATGTCACAGATCACAGTAAATCAGTAGAGCTGCAAATTGTAATCCAATAGTTGCTTGACTGAACTTTGCTCAGTTGGCTCAATCCTGGATTAGGAAAGCTATTGCCGGTGCAACTCTTTCAGGCAGGTACACCACCTCTGCTCCACACAGTGTTTATAAATACAGTAGAAAGAGGCACTCCACAGGCATGAACTTGCGTTCAAATTTAGCAGTAGGAGAACAGAGGCGCCAGCAGGATAAAAGCGGATAAAAACTTTAAAATTTGCTGGGAGGAAGCGGTGGACTTACCTCCATAAAGCAGACACGAAAGACTGTCTGAATAGTAGCAATCACATTTATTAACTAGTACCCCAAAACAGTGCAACGCGTTTCGCAGGCCCAGCCCGCTTCATCAGTCAATAAACATGGGGACAAGACTGTAGACAAGAGACAGTACATTATGCTATAGTAAATTCTGCAAATTTGCATATCAATATATTGCATATCATAAAACATACCATTTGAAAAATTGCTTCGTGGAGATGGCATAAAAGAGTTGGGTGTGCAAGTAAACAATAGGGAGTAGAGGCTATGGTGCTCGTGATAGTAATGGGCTATGGGGTGTTCTTTTACACAGATTTGCAATGAGTGGTATTGGTAATGGAGAAGGGTATATGTCAGACAAGAGTAATGGGTAATAGAGCATTGAAAAGAGAACAGGGGGCCAGAAATACAGGGTAAAGCGTGCAAATGAAATAACATAAAGAACTCACCAGAATTTCAGCAATAGCAGGTGTAGCGCCTCAGTGAAGTGGTGAGGACGCTCAACTCCTTATTTATACAGTAGCAGTAGGGTATTGTACCGTGTTAGCCATCAGTAAAAGCAAGAGGTTTTAAATCAGGATGATACCATTTATTGGCTAACTACAAATGAATAAGAATAAACAAGCTTTCGGCCTTGCAGCCTTCGTCAGGTTTACACCCTGTTAGTTACATCCTGTTACTAACAGGATGTAAACCTGACGAAGGCTGCAAGGCCGAAAGCTTGTTTATTCTTATTCATTTGTAGTTAGCCAATAAATGGTATCATCCTGATTTAAAACTTCTTATTTATACAGGTTCTTGCTAAAAGGGCCAATTAGATGTATGGGAGGTGTTAGGTGGGCGGGGTTAGGGTGAGTGTGCGAGCAGCCAATGGGCTCTCGCCACCTGTGTTCAGTGAGTTGGGTTTTTGGGAAGGGTGGGTGGGGTTAGGGCGGGTTTGTGAGTAGCCAATGGGCTCTCTCCACCTGTGTTCGGTGTATTGGGTAGTTAGGGGGTGGATACAGGTATCATGGTTACCAAATGTGCATCTGAATAGTGTACTAGCTGAATAGAGTACTGGTTAAGGGCGCTGCCTTTGACATGGGAGACCAGGGTTCAAATCCCGGCCAGGGCGATATCTACCCAGTGGTGTTTGGATGCTGTAAATGGGCAAAAGAATAAATTAAGTAAAAAAGTATATGCAAAGGTCTTTTTCAAGATTTAAATAAATATAATGATTTGATCCAGTGGGAATATAATTAGTATATTTGGCAGAGGGATTGATGTGTAAAAGTATTTAGCTGCCATCTAGTGGACCAAAAAGTTATGACCCGGTCCTAAGACACAAGCATCAATAGACATGTAAGAGCAACATAAAAAATTAATAGAATAAATAGACATGTAAGAGCAACATAAAAATTTATAGAATATATAGACATGTAAGAGCAACATAAAAATTAATAGAAACATATATTAAAAAAAAAAAAGGAGGTCATACCAATAATAAACAAATATGGATCAACTTAGTAGTCCTGGGCAATTGTAGCAACTGGTAAAAAGCACATAACAATCAAACCAAATTACACTTTTTGACATAAAAATATGTAAAATAATGATCAAGCCAGAGGTGTAGTTGTAAAAATGGACGGTTGCACTAAAACTTGTTGGGACAAATAGAATAAAATACAATAGATAAAAAAAGTCATGAAACAAGACAAAAAAAGGGGTAAAAGAGAGCGGCCAAGATAAAAGAAAAACGGTACAGGAGGTATTTTAGTAAAAATTTTTCCAGAACTTCATTCAGACCCTCAGGGGTGAGGGTTCTTATAGTTTGTATCCAGAACATTTCAAATTTTTTAAGTTGTTCGAATGCGTTTGACGAACTTGCATCAATTGAGTCAGTTAGTGTAATGTTGAAGAATTGTGGGTTATTGGCGTGGTGAGTGCAGAAGTGCCGTGATACGCTGTGAAGGGGTAATTTTTTAGTGGTTTCTTTTGTGTTGTCCGATTCTGCTGCGGACCAACTGTGTAGTCCTCCCCACGTACTGGAGTTGGCAGGGACATGAAATGAGGTAGATGACAAATTTAGATTCGCAGGTGAGGTGTTTTTTTATGGGATATTGAATACCGGTACTGGAGGACACAAAGAATGTGCAGGTGTTAATGAATTGACAGGCTGTGCAACGGTTTTTGTTGCAAGGGAAACAACCAGGCTCCTGTGTTTGCAGGGTGGTTGGTTGGTTTAGTATACGTAGTTTGCTTGGCGCTAAGAGATTGCGGAGATTTGGTGCTCTCCTATATGTAATTTATGGTCTTGTGGGTAGTATAGGTCGTAGATAGGGGTCTTGCATAAGGATGTCCCAATCTTTTTTTAGGATATTGCGGATGGACAGATGTTGGGCATTGTAAAAAGTGATGAATCTGGGTGGGGATGTAGTATTAGTAGGTTGTTTGGTAGTGGTATGAGGGTTGGGATGTTTGGCTCTGTATCTTGCATCTTTGATCAGTTTTTTGGGGTAATGGCGGTCTGTGAATTTTTTGTTAAGGATCTCGGATTGAATGTCAAATTGTGATTGGTCCGTGCAGTTCCTATGTATTCTTCTGTATTGACTGTAGGGGGTGTTCGTAATCCAAGGGTGGTGGTGAAAGCTATTGAAATGTATGTAGTTGTTGGCATCGACTGGTTTGAAGTATGTTTTTGTCATAATGTGATTTGATTCTATGTATAAAGTGAGATCGAGGAATTCAATGGAGGAAATGTGGTGGTGGTGTGTGAATTGGAGTCCTGCTGTATTAGAGTTGAGGTAACTGACAAAATGTGGAATGCGTGAAGCGTCGCCTTTCCAGATGAAGATTAGGTCGTCAATATACCACTTATATAGTACAATGTTGTCAGAAAACGGATGATGTGTGGATAGTTTAAGTACTTCCAGGAGCCCCATTTTAAGATTGGAATACGAGGGGGCGAACGAGCTCCCCATCGCGGTCCCACTCGTCTGATGGTAAATTTTATCATTAAACGTAAAAATGTTGTTTTTTAAGATGAATTCTGCACATTGCAGAAGGAAGGTTTGTTGTGTAGGTGGCATGGAAGGGTTGGTGGCTAAATAATATTGTAAAGCTTTAAGACCGAAGGAATGGGGGATATTGGTATAGAGGGAAGTGACATCGCATGTTAGCCAGACATAATCCGGCTGCCAAGTGATGCCACGTAGGAGTAGTATGAGCTGTTGTGAATCCTTGAGGAAGGAGGGCAGGGACTGTACGTGTGGGTGTAGGTGTTGGTCCAGGAATGTGGAAAGGTTGCAGTTGATGGAGTTGATACCTGAGATAATGGGTCT
The DNA here is from genome assembly GCF_040937935.1 of Hyperolius riggenbachi. Classification (NCBI taxonomy): domain Eukaryota; kingdom Metazoa; phylum Chordata; class Amphibia; order Anura; family Hyperoliidae; genus Hyperolius; species Hyperolius riggenbachi. Next base: position 166,823,904 of record NC_090650.1, read on the forward strand.
ACCTGGCGGTTTTTGTAAACTTTTATGTATTTTTGGTAAATAGTAGAAAATGGGAGTAATCGGTTGGGCGTTGATAATAAAATTTCTTTCATTTTTGGTAATGATGTTAGACAGGAAGGCATTATTGATAAGGGTTTTTAATGTAATATTTAGAGAGGGAGTTGGATCTGTAGTCAAGGTTTCGTAATGTTTGGGATTGTCGAGGAGCCTGGCTGCTTCCTCTAGGTAGTCTGCGCGATTGAGTATGACAATGCCCCCTCCCTTATCTGCAGGTTTAATAATCACTCGTTACAATGCCCAACATCTGTCCATCTGCAATATCCTAAAAAAACGATGGGACATCCTTATTCAAGACCCCTATCTACGACCTATACTACCCACAAGACCATCAATTACATATAGGAGAGCACCAAATCTCCGCAATCTCGCCAAGCAAACTACGTATACCAAACCAACCAACCACCCTGCAAACACAGGAGCCTGGTTGTTTCCCTTGCAACAAAAACCGTTGCACAGCCTGTCAATTCATTAACACCTGCACATTCTTTGTGTCCTCCAGTACCGGTATTCAATATCCCATAAAAAAACACCTCACCTGCGAATCTAAATTTGTCATCTACCTCATTTCATGTCCCTGTCGACTCCAGTACGTGGGGAGGACTACACAGTTGATCTGCAGCAGAATCGGACAACACAAAAGAAACATCACTAAAAAATTCCCCCTTCACAGCGTATCACGGCACTTCTGCACTCACCACGCGAATAACCCACAATTCTTCAACATTACACTAATTGACTCAATTGATGCAAGTTCGTCAAACGCATTTGAACAACTTAAAAAATTTGAAATGTTCTGGATACAAACTATAAGAACCCTCACCCCTGAGGGTCTGAATGAAGTTCTGGAAAACATTTACTAAAATACCTCCTGTACCGTTTTTCTTTTATCTTGGCCGCTCTCTTTTACCCCTTTTTTTGTCTTGTTTCATGACTTTTTTTTATCTATTGTATTTTATTCTATTTGTCCCAACAAGTTTTAGTGCAACCGTCCATTTTTACAACTACACCTCTGGCTTGATCATTATTTTACATATTTTTATGTCAAAAAGTGTAATTTGGTTTGATTGTTATGTGCTTTTTACCAGTTGCTACAATTGCCCAGGACTACTAAGTTGATCCATATTTGTTTACTATTGGTATGACCTCCTTTATTTTTTTTTTTATTTTTTTTTTATATGTTTCTATTAATTTTTATGTTGCTCTTACATGTCTATTTATTCTATAAATGTTTATGTTGCTCTTACATGTCTATTTATTCTATTAATTTTTTATGTTGCTCTTACATGTCTATTGATGCTTGTGTCTTAGGACCGGGTCATAACTTTTTGGTCCACTAGATGGCAGCTAAATACTTTTACACATCAATCCCTCTGCCAAATATACTAATTATATTCCCACTGGATCAAATAATTACATTTATTTAACCACTTGCCGACCGCCCACAGCCCATGGGCGGCAGCAAAGTGGACGCCTAAAGGACCGCAATACGCCTTCAGGCGGCGCGTCCTTTAGGCATGCCGGGGGAGCGATCGCGTCATTGATGACGCGCGCTTCCCCCGGCAACTGGCTCCGCCCACCCGCCGTAACATCCCGCCGGCCATACGGAAGCGCCGGCGGGATGTTAACCCCGCGATCGCCGCTACAAAGTGTATAATACACTTTGTAATGTATACAAAGTGTATTATACAGGCTGCCTCCTGCCCTGGTGGTCCCAGTGTCCGAGGGACCACCAGGGCAGGCTGCAGCCACCCTAGTCTGCACCCAAACACACTGATCTGCCCCCCCCGCCCACTGATCGCCCACAGCACCCCTCAGACCCCCCCTGCCCACCCCCCAGACCCCTGTTTGCACCCAATCACCCCCCTAATAACCCATCAATCACTCCCTGTCACTATCTGTCAACGCTATTTTTTTTTACCCCCCCCCCCTGCCCCCTGCCCCCTCCTGATCACCCCCCCACCCCTCAGATTCTCCCCAGACCCCCCCCCCCCCCCCTGTGTACTGTATGCATCTATCTTCCCTGATAACCTGTCAATCACCCGTCAATCACCCATCAATCACCCATCAATCACCCCCTGTCACTGCCACCCAACAATCAGCCCCTAACCTGCCCCTTGCGGGCAATCTGATCACCCACCCACACCAATAGATCGCCCGCAGATCCGACATCAGATCACCTCCCAAATCCATTGTTTACATCTATTCTCTCCTCTAAACACCCACTAATTACCCATCAATCACCCATCAATCACCCCCTATCACCACCTGTCACTTTTACCTATCAGATCAGACCCTAATCTGCCCCTTGCGGGCACCCAATCACCCGCCAACACGCTCAGATTGCCCTCTGACCCCCCCTTATCAATTCGCCAGTGCATTAATTACATCTGTTCTTCCCTGTAATAACCCACTGATCACCTGTCAATCACCTGCCAATCACCTATCACCCATCAATCACCCCCTGTCACCCCCTGTCACTGCCACCCATCAATCAGCCCCTAACCTGCCCCTTGCGGGCAATCTGATCACCCACCCACACCATTAGATCGCCCGCAAACCCGCCGTCAGATTACCTCCCAAATGTATTGTTTACATCTGTTATCTTCTCTAAACACCCACTAATTACCCATCAATCACCCATCAATCACCCCCTATCACCACCTGTCACTGTTACCTATCAGATCAGACCCTAAGCTGCCCCTTGCGGGCACCCAATCACCCGCCCACACGCTCAGATTGCCCTCAGACCCCCCCCCCCCTTATCAATTCACCAGTGCATTAATTACAACTGTCCTTCCCTGTAATAACCCACTGATCACCTGTCAATCACCTGCCAATCACCTATCACCCATCAATCACCCCCTGTCACTGCCGCCCAACAATCAGCCCCTAACCTGCCCCTTGCGGGCAAACTGATCACCCACCTACACCAATAGATCGCCCGCAGATCCAACATCAGATCACCACCCAAGCGCAGTGTTTCCATCTATTCTCTCCTCTAAACACTCACTAATTACCCATCAATCACCCCCTATCACCACCTGTCACTGTTACCCATCAGATCAGACCCTAATCTGCCCCTTGCGGGCACCCAATCACCCGCCTACACGCTCAGATTGCCCTCAGACCCCCCCTTATCAATTCGCCAGGGCATTATTTACATCTGTCCTTCCCTGTAATAACCCACTGATCACCTGTCAATCACCTATCAATCACCCATCAATCACCCCCTGTCACTGCCACCCGTCAATCACCCGCTGTCACTGCCACCCATCAATCAGCCCCTAACCTGCCCCTTGCGGGCAATCTGATCACCCACACCAATAGATCGCCCGCAGATCCGACGTCTGATCACCTCCCAAGTGCAGTGTTCACATCTGTTCTCTACCCTAAACACCCACTAATTACCCATCAATCACCCCCTGTCACTGCTACCTATCAGATTAGACCCCTATCTGCCCCTAGGGCACTCAATCACCCGCCCACACCCTCAGAATGCCCTCAGACCCCAGCCCTGATCACCTCCCCAGTGCATTGATTGCATCTATTTTCCCCTCTAACCACCCCCTGAGACACCCATCAATCACCTCCTGTCACCCCCCTAGCACTCCTATCCATCAGATCAGGCCCAATACAACCTGTCATCTAAAAGGCCACCCTGCTTATGACCGGTTCCACAAAATTCGCCCCCTCATAGACCACCTGTCATCAAAATTTGCAGATGCTTATACCCCTGAACAGTCATTTTGAGACATTTGGTTTCCAGACTACTCACGGTTTTGGGCCCGTAAAATGCCAGGGCGGTATAGGAACCCCACAAGTGACCCCATTTTAGAAAAAAAGACACCCCAAGGTATTCTGTTAGGTGTATGACGAGTTCATAGAAGATTTTATTTTTTGTCAAAAGTTAGCGGAAATTGATTTTTATTGGGTTTTTTTCACAAAGTGTCATTTTTCACTAACTTGTGACAAAAAATAAAATCTTCTATGAACTCGCCATACACCTAACGGAATACCTTGGGGTGTCTTCTTTCTAAAATGGGGTCACTTGTGGGGTTCCTATACTGCCCTGGCATTTTAGGGGCCCTAAACCGCGAGGAGTAGTCTAGAAAACAAATGCCTCAAAATGACCCGTGAATAGGACGTTGGGCCCCTTAGCGCACCTAGGCTGCAAAAAAGTGTCACACATGTGGTACCGCCGTACTCAGGAAAAGTAGTATAATGTGTTTTGGGGTGTATTTTTACACATACCCATGCTGGGTGGGAGAAATTTCTATGTAAATGGTCAATTGTGTGTAAAACAAATCAAACAATTGTCATTTACAGAGATATTTCTCCCACTTAGCATGGGTATGTGTAAAAATACACCCCAAAACACATTATACTACTTCTCCTGAGTACGGCGGTACCACATGTGTGGCACTTTTTTACACCCTAAGTACGCTAAGGGGCCCAAAGTCCAATGAGTACCTTTAGGATTTCACAGGTCATTTTGTGACATTTGCTTTCAAGACTACTCCTCACGGTTTAGGGCCCCTAAAATGCCAGGGCAGTATAGTAACCTCACAAATGACCCCATTCTAGAAAGAAGACACCCAAAGGTATTCCGTTAGGAGTATGGTGAGTTCATAGAAGATTTTATTTTTTGTCAAAAGTTAGCGGAAAATTGATTTTTATTGTTTTTTTCACAAAGTGTCATTTTCCACTAACTTGTGACAAAAAATAAAATCTTCTATGAACTCACCATACTCCTAACGGAATACCTTGGGGTGTCTTCTTTCTAAAATGGGGTCATTTGTGGGGTTCCTATACTGCCCTGGCATTTTAGGGGCCCTAAACCGTGAGGAGTAGTCTGGAAATCAAATTCCGCAAAATGACTTGTGAAATCCTAAAGGTACTCATTGGACTTTGGGCCCTTTAGCGCAGTTAGGGTGCAAAAAAGTGCCACACATGTGGTATCGCCGTACTCGGGAGAAGTAGTACAATGTGTTTTGGGGTGTATTTTTACACATACCCATGCTGGGTGGGAGAAATAACTCTGTAAATGGACAATTGTGTGTAAAACAAATGAAAAAATTGTCATTTACAGAGATATTTCTCCCACCCAGCATGGGTATGTGTAAAAATACACCCCAAAACACATTCTACTACTTCTCTTGAGTACGGCAATACCACATGTGTGGCACTTTTTTGCAGCCTAACTGCGCTAAGGGGCCCAAAGTCCAATGAGCACCTTTAGGCTTTACAGGGGTGCTTACAAATTAGCACCCCCCAAAATGCGAGGACAGTAAACACACCCCACAAATGACCCCATTTTGGAAAGTAGACACTTCAAGGTATTCAGAGAGGGGCATGGTGAGTCCGTGGCAGATTTCATTTTTTTTTGTCGCAAGTTAGAAGAAATGGATTCTTTTTTTTTTCTTTTTTTTTGTCACAGTGTCATTTTCCGCTTACTTGTGACAAAAAATAATATCTTCTATGAACTCACTATGCCTCTCAGTGAATACTTTGGGATGTCTTCTTTCCAAAATGGGGTCATTTGGGGGGTATTTATACTATCCTGGAATTCTAGCCCCTCATGAAACATGACAGGGGGTCAGAAAAGTCATAGATGCTTGAAAATGGCAAAATTCACTTTTTGCACCATAGTTTGTAAACGCTATAACTTTTACCCAAACCAATAAATATACACTGAATGGTTTGTTTTTTTTATCAAAAACATGTTTGTCCACATTTTTCGCGCAGCATGTATACAGAAATTTTACTTTATTTGAAAATTGTCAGCACAGAAAGTTAAAAAAATCATTTTTTTGCCAAAATTCATGTCTTTTTTGATGAATATAATTAAAAGTAAAAATCGCAGGAGCAATCAAATAGCACCAAAGGAAAGCTTTATTAGTGACAAGAAAAGGAGCCAAAATTCATTTAGGTGGTAGGTTGTATGAGCGAGCAATAAACCGTGAAAGCTGCAGTGGTCTGAATGGAAAAAAAGTGGCCGGTCCTTAAGGGGTAGAAAGACGGTGGTCCTCAAGTGGTTAAATCTTGAAAAAGACCTTGGCATATACTTTTTTACTTAATTTATTCTTTTGCCCATTTACAGCATCCAAACACCACTGGGTAGATATCGCCCCGGCCTGGATTTGAACCCTGGTCTCCCATGTCAAAGGCAGCGCCCTTAACCAGTACTCTATTCAGCTAGTACACTATTCAACTGCACATTTGGTAACCATGATACCTGTATCCACCCCCTAACTACCCAATACACCGAACACAGGTGGCGAGAGCCCATTGGCTACTCACAAACCCGCCCTAACCCCACCCACCCTTCCCAAAAACCCAACTCACTGAACACAGGTGGCGAGAGCCCATTGGCTGCTCGCACACTCGCCCTAACCCCGCCCACCTAACACCTCCCATACATCTAATTGGCCCTTTTAGCAAGAACCTGTATAAATAAGGAGTTGAACGTCCTCACCACTTTACTGAGGCGCTACACCTGCTATTGCTGAAATTCTGGTGAGTTCTTTATGTTATTTCATTTGCACGCTTTACCCTGTATTTCTGCCCCCCTGTTCTCTTCTCAATGCTCTATTACCCATTACTCTTGTCTGACATATACCCTTTTCCATTACCAATACCACTCATTGCAAATCTGTGTAAAAGAACACCCCATAGCCCATTACTATCACGAGCACCATAGCCTCTACCCCCTATTGTTTACTTGCACACCCAACTCTTTTATGCCATCTCCACAAAGCAATTTTTCAAATGGTATGTTTTATGATATGCAATATATTGATATGCAAATTTGCAGAATTTACTATAGCATAATGTACTGTCTCTTGTCTACAGTCTTGTCCCCATGTTTATTGCCTGATGAAGCGGGCTGGGCCTGCGAAACGCGTTGCACTGTTTTGGGGTACTAGTTAATAAATGTGATTGCTACTATTCAGACAGTCTTTCGTGTCTGCTTTATGGAGGTAAGTCCACCGCTTCCTCACAGCAAATTTTAAAGTTTTTATCCGCTTTTATCCTGCTGGCGCCTCTGTTCTCCTACTGCTATACCGTGTCCACCCCTGGTGGAGGGGTGATCTACCCCCTTTCGCATCTACAGAGAGCGACTTCTTATCCCTGTGTGAGGACAGGTTTAATCTCCTCACCTGCCTATACAGTGGTTGCCTTTGTGGTAACCCACGTTTGTGAGTATAATTTTCTCACGATAACTTTTACTTCATTTATGCTTAACATACTACACTATATTGGGCTCTCAGTTTCTCTACACTTTATTGCATTCAAATTTATTGCATGTCGATATACACTACATGTTACAGGCTCCACCCTTCATCAGGTGTAACCTCCTACCACCTCCACCTACACTTTATACTATTGGCCCCTCCCTCTAGGGGTGGGTCAATCTCTCTTACGTGAACACACTATTTTCTATTATATGCTTCTAGTTTTCAATAGCAATCTGTTACTTCACAGTTTACAAAAATGCATATAAGAATAAAAACAAAAATAAAAATAATAAAACAAACAAAAAATAAAGACTAAAAAAATACAGTCACTTGCACAGGGCACTACCACTCAAGGTCTACCCTGGATAAACGGATGAAGAGCAACGCTCGACACATGAAAGTTCAATTATTTTCATCAAATTTGATGTATTTTACATACAGTTACTTGTCAATTTCATGAAGTCCAGCAGCACAGTTCATTTCCTGCGGAGAGAAATCATAAAAAGCATTTTAGATTCACCTGTTCATTCAGGCCTCTCGGGGACACAGAGTCTAATATTTTAATCCATCTAATTTCTTTTTGGAGTAATAACCGTTCTCTGTCCCCTCCTCTTTATAAAGGTTCAATTTGATCTAGTACTAGCCATCTTAATTAGATCGAATTGTGGCCATACTCAACAAAGTGTCTAGATACTGTTGTCTCATGTCGTTTCTCGCCCTTGGCATATCCTTTAATATTATTTTTGTGTTCCTGTACCCGGGATTTTACCCCTCTAGTAGTTTTACCTACATAAAAAAGTCCACAAGGGCATTTAATGGCGTACACTACGTATTCACTTTCACATGTATAGTACCCAGTACATTTGACCTTTTCACCAGTTCGGGGATGTGGGAACCAGTCTCCTTTAATTACAGCGCCACAACAATTGCACGATAAACAAGGGAAAGTCCCTTTCCTTTCTACTCCTTGGAACCTGGATTTCCTTTTTTTAGCCAGATCTTTGTTACTGACAAATTCACCAATAGTCTTCCCTTTTTTGTAAGCAAATACTGGGTATTCCTTGAAAAGGTGTCCAGTCTCTGTCATTTTGCAATATGGACCAATACTTCCTCACTACTTTGCGAATATTACCAGATAGATTATTGTAATGCAGCACAAAGGGGATTCTCTGCTGTTTCTTCCTTGGTTGCCTGCTCTGGAACATCAACTGATTCCTGTCTAGTGTCCCTATTTGTTCTTTAAGTTTTTTCAGTCCTTCAAAGTCATAACCTTTAGCCCGGAATTTATCAATTAATTTGTCCCCTGCTTTCATGTAATCTTCCTCTGTGGAGGAAATACGTCTTGCTCTTAAAAATTGGCTTCTGGGTATAGCCTTTTTACAATTAGGTTCATGATAGCTGTCTGTTCGCAGTAGACTGTTCCTGTCTGTGGCCTTACTGTATAAACTAGTGGTTAGTCTACCCTCTTTTTTATTGATTACCACATCCAGATAATTGATAGATGTTTCTGATGTCTCAGCTGTAAATTATATCGTGTTGTGGGAGGAGTTAACCTCAACTAATAATTCAGACAGTAGTTCCTTTGAACCATCCCATACCATAAAGATGTCATCGACAAATCTGTAATATGCTATGATGCACTTGTTGTATTTCTCGTTGTTCAAAAACATTTCCTTTTCAAGGTTGTTGACAAAAATATTAGCGAAAGACTGGGCTACCGGACTACCCATGCTTGTTCCTTGCATTTGTATATAGAATGAATCTTCAAATTTGAAGTACTCCAAAATCAATTACTAGATCAAATTGAACCTTTACCAAGAGGAGGGGACAGAGAATGGTTATTACTCCAAAAAGAAATTAGATGGATTAAAATATTAGACTGTGTCCCCGAGAGGCCTGAATGAACAGGTGAATCTAAAATGCTTTTTATGATTTCTCTCCGCAGGAAATGAACTGTGCTGCTGGACTTCATGAAATTGACAAGTAACTATGTAAAATACATCAAATTTGATGAAAATAATTGAACTTTCATGTGTCGATCGTTGCTCTTCATTCGTTTATCCAGGGTAGACCTTGAGTGGTAGTGCCCTGTGCAAGCGACTGTATTTTTTGAGTCTTTATTTTTTGCTTGTTTTATTATTTTTATTTTTGTTTTTATTCTTATATGCATTTTTGTAAACTGTGAAGTAACAGATTGCTATTGAAAACTAGAAGCATATAATAGAAAATAGTGTGTTCACGTAAGAGAGATTGACCCACCCCTAGAGGGAGGGGCCAATAGTATAAAGTGTAGGTGGAGGTGGTAGGAGGTTACACCTGATGAAGGGTGGAGCCCGTAACATGTAGTATATATCGACATGCAATAAATTTGAACGCAAGTTCATGCCTGTGGAGTGCCTCTTTCTACTGTATTTATAAACACTGTGTGGAGCAGAGATGGTGTACCTGCCTGAAAGAGTTGCACCGGCACCAGGATTAAGCCAACTGAGCAAAGTTCAGTCAAGCAACTATTGGATTACAATTTGCAGCTCTACTGATTTACTGTGATCTGTGACATATTGGTATTTCTCACAAGAGACAGCAAGTTCATGCCTGTGGAGTGCCTCTTTCTACTGTATTTATAAGAGCTGCAAATTGTCACAGTAAATGTTCAGTAGAGCATCTGTTTCTTACTGATTCACCTGTCTCCAAAACAAACAGTTGTGGGCTATTCAGTGATTAAACCCGACAGTTATCATACATAAACCTGTTATTTCCTAACCCAGTTTTTATTTACAGTTCGTTAATAATTCTATGCTATTCTGTAACTTTTTTTCTTTCTTTTCTTTAGACCATTAAATATATTTTTTCCAGTAATCAAAGAGCCATTAACAGAGAAGAAAATGAGAGGTATATATTGTTTCTTAACTCGGCAAATAGTTTTTTGTTTTTTTCATTGTCTGGCATTTTACCTACTATCTTCCTGGTATGTGAACATTGGCAGTGGACAGTCCGGCAAGCAGCATTTTCCGGTTGTAATTTGCGATGATACTGTTTTTATTCCTCCCAGGCAGAGCTGGTTCTCTCATGAAGCAAGGTGAAACACTTGCATCAGGCACAGAGACTACATGGGCTGTGTGTTTGTATTGTAGTCAAGGCCGGATTTACCATAAGGCACTGTAGGCGCGTGCCTACAGGCGCCTTATGTGGCAGAGGTGGCTCCCCTCCCTTCCCAAATGTCTCCTCTCTCAGCAGAGCCAGAGGGCGATGTCACTCACCACCCGGCTCCAGGCTGGCAGCCGCTGGCACATAGTTAGGGGTGGAGAGTGGTGTGAGAATTGCATCCTCCTCACTCTGTCCCTGCAGAGCTCCAGCTGCCATGCATATAAGCTGTGCACTTTGACCACACACACTGTCATTTGCCGCCTGCTCTTCTCATCTTTGTGGGCGGTGGGCTTGAGGCAATGTAAGGTGGTGATTTAGTTGTCATGGGTTGCCCTGCCCCTGTGGGGTAGCCTGTTTTGTATGGTAACTAGGGATATATATATATATATATATATATATATATATATATATATATATATATATATACACAGTGGTGTGAAAAACTATTTGCCCCCTTCCTGATTTCTTATTCTCTTGCATGTTTGTCACACTTAAATGTTTATGCTCATCAAAAACCGTTAACTATTAGTCAAAGATAACCTAATTGAACACAAAATGCAGTTTTAAATGATGTTTTTTATTAATTAGTGAGAAAAAAACCTCAAAACCTACATGGCCCTGTGTGAAAAAGAAATTGCCCCCTGAACCTAATAACTGGTTGGGCCACCCTTAGCAGCAATAACTGCAATCCAGCATTTGCGATAACTTGCAACAAGTCTTTTACAGCGCTCTGGAGGAATTTTGGCCCACTCATCTTTGCAGAATTGTTGTAATTCAGCTTTATTTGAGGGTTTTCTAGCATGAACCGCCTTTTTAAGGTCATGCCACAACATCTAAATAGGATTCAGGTCAGGAGTTTGACTAGGCCACTCCAAAGTCTTCATTTTGTTTTTCTTCAGCCATTCAGAGGTGGATTTGCTGGTGTGTTTTGGGTCATTGTCCTGCTGCAGCACCCAAGATTGCTTCAGCTTGAGTTGACGAACAGATGGCCCGGACATTCTCCTTCAGGATTTATTGGTAGACAGTAGATTTCATGGTTCCATCTATCACAGCAAGCCTTCCAGGTCCTGAAGCAGCAAAACAACCCCAGACCATCACACTACCACCACCATATTTTACTGTTGGTATGATGTTCTTCTGCTGAAATGCTGTGTTACTTCTACGCCAGATGTAACGGGACACGCACCTTCCAAAAAGTTCAACTTTTGTCTCGTCGGTCGACAAGGTATTTTCCCAAAAGTCTTGGCAATCATTGAGACTTTTTTAAGCAAAATTGAGACGAGCCTTAATGTTCTTTTTGCTTAAAAGTGGTTTGTGCCTTGGATATCTTCCATGCAGGCCGTTTTTGCCCAGTCTCTTTCTTATGGTGGAGTCTTGAACACTGACCTTCATTGAGGAAAGTGAGGCCTGCAGTTCTTTAGATGTTGTCCTGGGGTCTTTTGTGGCCTCTCGGATGAGTTTTCTCTGCGCTCTTAGGGTAATTTTGGTCGGCTGGCCACTCCTGGGAAGGTTCATCACTGTTCCATGTGTTTGCCATTTGTGGATAATGGCTCTCACTGGGGTTTGCTGGAGTCCCAAATCTTTAGAAATGGCTTTATAACCTTTACCAGACTGATAGATTTCAATTACAGTACTTTTGTTCTCATTTGTTCCTGAATTTCTTTGGATATTGGCATGGTCTAACTTTTGAGGTGCTTTTGGTCTACTTCTCTGTGTCAGATAGCTCCTATTTAAGTGATTTCTTGGTTGAATCAGGTGTGGCAGTAATCAGGCCTGAGGGTGACTACAAAAATTGAACTCAGGTGTAATAAACCACCTTTAAGTTATTTTTTAACAAGGGGGGGCAATCACTTTTTCACACAGGGCCATGTAGATTTGGACTTTTTTTTCTTCTCACTAAATAATAAAAACCATCATTTAAAACTGCATTTTGTGTTCAATTATGTTATCTTTGACTAATAGTTAACGGTTTTTGATGAGCAGAAACATTTAAGTGTGACAAACATGCATAAGAATAAGAAATCAGGAAGGGGGCAAATAGTTTTTCACACCACTGTATATATATATATATATATATATATATATATATATATATATATATATATATATATATTATTAAAGTAGATGGGGCCTTATCCAAGATTTGGCTGGGCAGGTCCACTATTTGATTTAAACCGCTGCTAGGTTCATGTACATTTAGCTCTTTGTTATATAAGAAAATTGGAGCTGGCGGTGTGGCCTGTGTTGAGGGGCGGAGTTTAGGGAACTAGAATCTGTGGGCAAGATTTATTAAAGCATTACCGACTGTTTTTTCTTCTAAAACTGTTCTAACCAGCAGAGGAACTGTTCTGCATGATAGTAAGAAACTTCTCAAATCCTACTTAATAGCGGCAGTTTAGCGTGGCTTTCTAGAGCTGCACTACAGTTAAGAAAAGTGCAAATCCATCCCTAAACTGCTGCAGATTAAGAAGTGTTTAATAACAGTTCTACAGATAGTGCAGCAGTGCTGGCTGGACAGGATTTGAGAAGGGCTCCTCCCCCCTCACTCAGAGCCTGCTGACAGCAGATGTGTTGGTTACCTCAGCAACAGTAATTTCCCTCACACACTGCACTGCCTAAGAGACTTTCCTTACTCCTTCTATTCCTAACAGTTTAAGAAGGAATCTGCACTATTTAGTGATTTCTTAGGATGTCTGAGACAATTCTGCATGGATTTCTAAAAACCTACTAATATTTTGTCTGACACTCTTGATAAATGTCCCGCTCTGTGCCTACAAGCTCCTGAAGTGTAAATCTGACCCTGATTGTAGTTTATACTGTGTGTTTACACTTACTGCATGCAGTCAGAGTAGGAAAAGTGAGAGGAGAGCGAGCAAGGTGAGGAGGTCATCATTGGGTAAAGGCAGCTTGTTGTGCTGTGTGAGGAGCCTAACAGTGAGTGAGGAAGGGAAGGCAGGAGAGCTGCAGTGTTTTTTTTTTTTACTTGCACAGCAGAAGAGAGGAGGTAGCACTGCTTTCCTGACTGAGAAGGAATGGAGGACAACCCACTGGCTAAGGGTGAGCAGTTTGTTTGGCTGGCTGCGAGCCTGTGACAGCCAGTGTGTTATTGTCTTGAGCTGCAGCACGTCATGTGTCAAGTTGTTGCATATGGCCCCTTGCTTAAACCCGCTCTTGCGCCGTAGTGTCACGCCGGCCGCCGTGACGACGCGAGGCGGCCGGTGTGGTGAAGTCAGCCGTGAAAAATAAGGAAGATGAGCCCGACACTCGGGCTCAGTGTCGCCGGGCTGCCGCCGGGGACCCATATCGGAGTAGACCTTTGGAAAAGAGCCAGGACGCCGGCGTGGGACCTCCGGACCAGCACTGGGCTGCAGAAAACCCCAGGTGAGTACAGTTTTTTATTTTAATTTGAGCTCGGAGTCCCTTTAAATGAAGCAGAGCAAATCATCGGATGCTGTGCAATCATATCAAGTTAGGTGGGGGAGCATCTTCACAAGTTTTTAAGTGGTAATTGCGCTCCCGGCATAAGATTGTATACATCCACCTCTCCCCCCTTCATGGACTCACTCACCAGATGTTGCGGTCTATAGCTAGACCAAACTGCGCCTCCGGGGTGTATGGCCCCCCGTCACCTTACGATCTCACTTGTTCCCCTCCTTGTTGGATGCAGGGCTGTTCCGTATCTGGTTAGGTTCTCAGAGCGGAGACTCCTCCACCTCCTCCGGCTGGCAATCGCTCGAGCGTGCTGTGTCCGCGGAGGTCTGTGTCCGCTCCCGCTGCTGCTGTAGATGCCTCGCGCTGGAGAAGTAGAGTTGGGCATCTCGCTCTCCTGGCTATATGCCTTTGTCGAATAAGTTCTGGATCGGTGGGATCAAGGAGGATTGAGAAGACTCTGAACTCTCCAGAGGCTTCCCACTACTGAGGACCTAACCAGATACGGAACAGCCCTGCATCCAACAAGGAGGGGAACAAGTGAGATTGTAAGGTGACGGGGGGCCATACACCCCGGAGGCGCAGTTTGGTCTAGCTATAGACCGCAACATCTGGTGAATGAGTCCATGAAGGGGGGAGAGGTGGATGTATACAATCTTATGCCGGGAGCGCAATTACCACTTAATGACTTTATATTGCTGGCAATAACCCAGAGAATTAATTGCAGCACCTGGCAAAGGTTATTGTGGAATATTGATTGTTCAGTTTTAACTAAATTCATTTATTGATTATTGGTATCACCTTTGTGGAGCGAGCGCTTTTATTATCTTGTGTTGTATCTTCACAAGTTTGCCTCAAGCAGCAAAAAGTCTAGAAATGGCCCTGCTCCCAGCTCATGTTTTCTAGTGTCTTATTTCACAAACACATTGGAGAACCTCTGACCCATTTTCCATTAACTTTTTCTCATGAGCTATCTCCTAGGACAGTGATCTGCAAACTTGGCTCTCCAGCTGTTAAGGAACTACAAGTCCCACAATGCATTTGCCTTTATGAATCATGACTGTGGCTGTCAGACTCCTGCAATGCATTGTGGGACTTGTAGTTCCTTAACAGCTGGAGAGCCAAGTTTGCAGATCAGAATCAGAATCAGTTTTATTTCGCCAAGTACAGCAAGAGCCATAATCGGAATTATTTGTGGCACACGTGGCATAGACAGACACAACAACACATACAATTTGAAATGCAGTAATCAGATATACAGATAGTGATGCCGGTAGACCCTAGTAAAGGGGCCCCGTTTCCGGATAAGAACCGAGGAGGCAGCGACGGGGACCAGCTGCCGACCCGGCAATTACGAGTGCAGGCCGGACCGGGGAAAGTCAGAGTTCAGTGACCGAACGGCCTGGGGGAAGAAGGTGTTCTTCCGCCTGGTGGTTTTGGATGGTATAGTCCTGAAGCGGCGTCCCAACGGGAGGATCTTGAAGTAGTGGCTGCCAGGGTGAGAGGGGTCACGGGAGATCATGGTGGCCCTCTTCCTCAACCTAGCGGAGTGGAGGAGATCAAGAGGTGGAAGAGGGGACCTGATGATTCTCTCTGCATCAGCTATGACCCTCTGCAGTTTATGTTTATCACTGGCCGTTGCGCCCGCGTACCAAACAATGACTGAGGAGCATAGGATGGATTCTATGGTGGCAGTATAGAAGCTGACCAGCAGATCCCGTGGCATGCCAAATCTCTTCAGTTGGCGCAGGAAGAACAGCCTCTGCTGGGATTTCTTTTGAATTTTAGTGGTGTTCTGCCCCCATTTCAGATTATTGGTGAGAGTCGTGCCGAGGAACCGAACCGATGACACCATAGAAACTTCTGTTCCTCCAATGAGGACAGGCGGTGTGGGGGGGGGGGGGGGGTAGGGTTCCTCCTGAAGTCTACAACTAGTTCAACAGTCTTTGCTGTGTTGAGAACTAGGTTGTTCTCCCTGCACCAATTGCATATTCTCTCGACCTCGCTCCGGTATTCTTGCTCTCCGTTGCTTCCAATTAGGCCAATAATGGTGGTGTCATCCGTAAATTTGATGACCTTCACAGAGTCAGCGGATGAGATACAGTCGTTGGTATAAAGGGAGAACAGTAGAGGTGACAGAACACAGCCTTGTGGAGCCCCAGTATTGGTGGTTCGAATGCTGGAGTAATAGTTGCCAAGCTTCACCTGTTGTGTTCTATTTGTCAGGAAGTCCTTGATCCATGCTCGGAGAGTGGGATCAACTCCGAGCTGTGTCAGATTGGTGATCAGGATGTCAGGGCAGATCGTGTTGAACGCTGAGCTAAAGTCTAGGAACAGGATCCTGGCATAGGAGGCCGGCCTGTCTAAGTGCTCAGTGATGTGTGCCATGCTGACATTGATGGCATCCCCCACGGATCTGTTTGCCCTATATGCAAATTGGAGCGGGTCTAAAAGGGCGTCCGTGGACCTCTTCAGGTGGGCAAGGACCAGCCGCTCGAGGAGCTTCATGATGTTAGAGGTTAGGGCCACTGGGCGGAAGTTATTGTGCTCGGAACTGCCTGTTTTTTTGGGGACTGGTACAATTATGGACCTCTTGAAACAGGAGGGGACTGTACCATCAGATAATGACTGCTTAAACAAGGAGGTGAGCACAGGGGCTAGCTGATCAGCGCAGGTTCGCAGGCAGACAGACGACACTCCGTCCGGGCCAGAAGATTTCCTGGGATTCAGCTTCCGGAGGTGCTGGAGTACCTCGGATTCCAGAACAGCGCTAGGAGCCAGGTCGCCGAGTACGCCAGAGGTCGATGCGGATTTGCCTACGGGCTGGTTGGA
Source organism: Hyperolius riggenbachi (assembly GCF_040937935.1). Classification (NCBI taxonomy): domain Eukaryota; kingdom Metazoa; phylum Chordata; class Amphibia; order Anura; family Hyperoliidae; genus Hyperolius; species Hyperolius riggenbachi. The sequence goes on from NC_090650.1 coordinate 166,840,607, forward strand.
ATGTTGCTCGAACCTGCAGTAGAACTCATTGAGCTCCTCCGCCAGTCGAGGGCTCGGGGTCGCCGTTTGGGATGTTGGTTTGAAGTTTGTGGCTGCTCTCAGGCCCTTCCATACTTCCCGTGTGTTGGTGGACTGGAGGCAGAGCCCCAGCTTCTCAGCATAGGCCCTCTTTGCCGATCGCAGTTCTCTTTTCAGGGCGAGCCTAGCTTCTCTGAATTCCTCTATGGAGCCAGACCTGTGCGCCTCCTCTTTGCGTTTCCGAAGTCGGCAAAGCCTGTCGTTGAACCAGGGCTTGTTGTTGGGGTAGACCCTGAAGGACTTGGACGGGATACACGCTTCTTCGCAGAAGGTGATGTAGGAGCAGATGTTCTCGGCCCATTCATCAAGGGTAGGTGCCTCCAGAGCCGTCCAGTCGGTGGTTTCAAAGCAAGCTTGGAGCTGCAGTTTGGCGTCTGCAGTCCTAAGAGATAATTTTCATCTTCTCTTTAAACGTTTTAAGCATTTTACAATTGATAAAGTACCCAAATGTTAATGAAAAAACACAATGAAATTTTTTGAGTATTTTCTTGATTGCTGCTGGTTTAAAATGCATTTTATGACAAGTTGTGAAAATATAACATATTTTCCGTCATATAAGATGACTGGGCGTATAAGACGCCACCAAACTTTTCTAGTTAAAATAAACATTTGGGGATATACTCGCCTTATAAGACTACCCCTCCTGACTCTTAGACATTTGTATATTGTACTACAGTATATGTACTGGTGCTATACTGTATAAACAGGTACAGATACTGGTGCTGTACTGTATGTGGTACCCAGTATACAACAACCAGCCAATCACGGTAAGCAATGTACCTTGCGGGCGATTTGCTGGTTGTTGTATACAAAGTCTGCTTGGATTGGTCAGCTACCCCTGTCTCCAAGACTATCCACATGGTAGCGCAAACATGCCTCTTTCACCCGTCTGGCCCGCTCTTGTATACTATTACCTCCTTCTCTGCCTCTCAGATCTTGCACATGCATGCCTGGGCCGCTTCACTGCAGTCCTCAGGAGCAAGATCTGAGAGGCAGAGAAGGAGGTACGGTAATATGATACAAGGGCGGGCCAGATGTGTGAAAGAGGCGTGTGAAAGAGGATATGTGAGGGAGCATGCTAGTGTGGTCTTTTTTTTCAACCCAAATAACTATGTAACTATGCTTTTCTGGGCACAGCGCCATTCTATCTCTTTTTCCCATACCCCGGGTGTCCCATACGCCTGCAGCTTGCTCTGCCCTTTACTTACACCTTTTCAATTAGGTGCCCCCTCACCTCGTCATTAGGACCGTGTTAAGTTACTTCTTTCCACGAATCCTGGTGAGTGGATTTTCTTCTACCATACTTGTGCAGCACCGCCCTTGCTGCTTTCATATGGTCGCCGCATACGGTGAGGATGCGGCCACAGACGTTTTTGAGCTCCCCCACCATATGCGGCAACCACAGATTCTCCAGCCCAGCTCTGAAGTTTCAGCACCCACCCTATAACTTTACCCTACCCACCCCTGACTTTTGAGCTCTGATTGGCCTCTGATCGTCTTTGATTGCTCAGTGATTGATTGCTGTTTACATTGTTTGGCATCTGACAGCTGCAGTGATATTGACATTTGATAGCCTGTAATCAGCTCTGATTGGCATCTGAGTGACATCTGATCATCTGTGCACTGTTGATTGACATCTGATCACCTGTTTTCACTCCGATGACATCTGATCATCTCTGATCACCACCGATTGACTGCTGATTACATCGTTTGGCATCTGACAGCTGCAGTGTGATTGACATTTGATCGCCTGTAATCAGCTTTGATTGAGGTCTGAGTGACATCTAATCATCTGTGCACTGTTGATTGACATCTGATCACCTGTTTTCACTCTGGCATCTGATCGGCCTCTTGATTGCCCTGTGATTGGCTCTGATTGACCTCTGCCTGTATTTTGATTGCATTTGATTGCATCTGATTGCATCTGATTGCCTCCAATCGCATTTGATTGTTTTCTATTGCTATCCGATTTTGATCTGATTGCCTCTGATTGTCTTTGATTGCCCTCTGCCACTATCCTAGTGATCTAAAAACAGTAATCAGTGAAAACTGTCACTATTTTAGTATCACTAGTGTTAACATTTAGGCCAGTGAGTTAGCTAGGCCCCTTTGTTAGGTAGTTAGCGTCAGTTAGCGCCCAGCCCACTACACAGCAGTCACTAATTAGTCGCTGATTAGCGTCATCACTGTCGCTAATCAGCATTGGTACTATATACTATATAGTATCTGTATGTGATCAGTACTGATCGCAGTCAGATCTATATAAGTACATTAGGGTCACCTTAGAGTAGGCTCCACTAAAAATACAGTGTTTGCCCAATCAGGCCTGATCGTTTGGCTGCACTTGTGTTCAGCCCACCCCACCGCAGTGAAAGTAAATGTTTGTTTTCTCACTGCAAAAACCCAACACAATAGCTGCAATGCTCTAAAGGTAAGTTTAGTTCTTGTTTTTCTTTTTTTTTTTTTTTTTTTTTTAATCAAAACTGAGGGACCGCAGCTTTTTACTTCACAAGCATTCCTTTTTCCTGGGTATATGGAGACAAAGTGGAAGAAAGCACACTCAGTGTGTGAATTATGAAAGTGACCAACCGACCGTAGTGTAGTGCTGGTTAGCCCATATGGGTGTACCAGCTGCCAGGCTCGTGGCAGCAGGGATTCCTTCGTTCCTCTCCTTTCGCACCTGTGGATAGCACCACTCGCCTTGCAGTCACCAGCGTTATGCACTATGCAGGTGCTAAGTGGCCATGGCAGGCGCCAATTGTATGAGTATCTTCTCTTTTGTGGAGGGATCAGTGTGCAAGCTGTCTTCCACCTTCCTGCACTCTGTGGGCGCTCATTTGCTGGTGGTGTATAAAGGAGTTGGCAGGGGTGTTGTGCAAGTCTGTGCAAACAATACTTGGGGAAGCCGTGTAATGTAAAAATCTGTTTATTGTAACGCGTTTCAAAAGGGATAAAGCTGCCTCTTCTTCTTCAGACTCTTTCCTGGGTAGTCTCAGAGGAATACCCCCTAAATTTAGCAGCCCAAAGTGGCAAGAAATGGGTATTCCCTGCAAGAGTTCTACAGTATTCTGGCTGAGCCAGGTGAGAGTGATTGGGACTTCTCATCTGGCTCAGAATTTGAACCTGTAAATGGCAGTGGCTCTCTGACCGATAGCGACGATGACGAGGTTGGGGTCCCTGCTAGCACCAGGCATACCGTGTTAGAATTTAAGTAGGCCTCAGTTATTTGGACTGAGTTAGTCAAAAAGGTTTGAGGAGCAGACCTGCCCTTTAAGGGGATTTTCTCTTAGAGAGAAAATCTGCAGTTCTGTCAGCAGAACTAGAACATACCAAGAAGTTGTTCTGTGGACAAGGCCACAGGTCTCCCTGACCTGGGCATGTACCGCCACTAGAACAATAAACATCAGCCATGTTTTGTAAATATCCACATTCCTGCATGTAGGTCAAATGCCTCATTAAATATTAATCGAGTAGGTGTGTATTATGACACCACAAGTGGGTCCACCAATAGACTGATCTAGGGGATGGCAAAGATGATGTCATATTTAACTCTTTCCTAGTCGGTATTAAACCCTGAGTGAGCGATGGGGAGGGCACTCTGCTTATTACCTTCACACTAGCTCGCAATGCTGACTGGGACCTCTAAGTATGTTCATTCCTTTCTGTAATCTGATATAATGTATGCTGTACATAGGTAGTCTAGTGTAACGTAGGTTAGAAAGAAGGTACCTGATTGACTTCAGCAGGAAGTTTAATCAAGAAGCTTGTAACGCAACATGAGGATTGGCGTGGCTAGGATAGGATGAACTGTATATATCTGTATTTCTGTTTCCTGAATAAATAACGTGAATATTGAAGAAGCCTGAGAAAGTCTATCTCCTGCTTGCTGTGTTGAGAGTCAAGTTATCTCACAGTCCGTGGGACGCAACTATGAGAAGTTGCTGGTGCCGGAAAAAGGTGATTAGAACAGTTTACAACATACCACACCCCATGTCAGTGGACTGCAGGTGGTGCAGGATCATCCTCAAGGGCAGCAGAGTGGTGCTAGTGCTGATCCAGGTTTTCATACATGCACCAGCAGCGCAGCACATCCTTGACTTGAAACCAGTACTGCAGTATCCCCTGGTGAAGTGGCAAGCACCAGCATGGCAGTTGAAACTGGTTCGGTGGCACATGCAGTAAGACCCAGGTCGCAGCCACGAGAAAGACTGGCCCGTAGTACCCCTAGCCTCCCAGAGGTGCTGGCAAACCCAGATTGGAAGTCCCCTGATTCCGCTGCACCCATAGTGACCCGTTTCACCTCCCAGTCAGGAGTCCAGGTGGAGACAGATCATCTAGGATCGGCCCTAGATGCTTTTCATCTATTCTTCACCGAGGATCTCTACGACTTAGTCGTGGCAGACACCAACCGTTACGCCACACAATTTATCACCGCCAATCCGAGACGCTTCCATGCTCAGCCTTTTCGGTGGAAACAGGTCACAGTTTCTGAATTAAAAATCTTTTTGGGCCTTCTCCTCAACATGGGTCTGCATGTCCAGGGCAGGTTTTGAGGACATCCTGCACTTTCTGCACTTCAATGACAACACAACCTGTCATCAAAGAGACCACCCTGCTTTCGACCAGCTCCACAAAAATTTGGCTCCTCATAGACCACCTGTCATCGAAATTTGCAGATGCTTAAACCCCCGAACAGAACATCTGCATCCAAGGTGCCTGGTAAACTGTCCCTTGTGCAGTTTACCAGGCACCTTGGCATTAAGCAGTACATCCCAAGCAAGCACCTGGTATAGGGTCGAGCTGTATAAGTTCTGTGAAAGGGCCACAGGCTATACATATCTTTTTAGGGTCTATGAGGGAACAGATTCAAATTTGCAGCCAGTTGGATGCCCTGACTACCTTGGGTGCAGTGGCAAGATTATGTGGGACTCGGTGTCACCCTTATTCCACAAGGGGTACCATCTTTACATGGACAATTACTACACAAGCGTGGCCCTCTATCAGCATTTGAAGATAGTCGGAATTCCCTGCTGTGGCACCATGTGGCCTAGTTGCCGGGGC